>NW_026961065.1:0-212500 GCF_021018805.1 Prinia subflava | reverse complement strand
GTTTCCCTTGGACTGACCCTGTGCCGTGCCTCAGTTTCCCTCGGATCGCTCCAGGCCGTGCCTCAGTTTCCCTCGGAGTGATCCCGTGCTGTGCCTCAGTTTCCCTTGGATGGCTCCAGGCCGTGCCTCAGTTTCCCCCCGCTGTCCCCACCCCGTGCCTCAGTTTCCCTCCTTCCCCCATCCCCCTCAGCTCACTGGGATGAGCGAGGGTGGGATTTGGGAATGGGATTTTGGGGATGGAATTTTGGGGCAGGATTTGGGGATTGGATTTAGGGACCGGATTTTGGGCCGAGATTTTAGGATGGGGTTTAGGGACGGCGTTTTGGGGTGGGATTTGGGGATTGGATTTAGGGACTGGATTTTGTGGTGAGATTTTAGGATGGGGTTTAAGGATGGGATTTTGGGGTGGGATTTAGAGCTGGGATTTGGGGATGAGTTCTTAGGATGGGGTTTAGGGACGGAATTTTGGGGTGGGATTTAGGGAGGGGATTTTGGGCCGAGACTTTAGGATGGGGTTTAGGGATGGAATTTTGGGATGGGATTTTGGGGATGGGATTTAGGGACCGAATTTTGTGGTGAGATTTTAGGATGGGGTTTAGGGATGGAATTTTGGGGATGGGATTTTGGGGTGGGATTTAGGGACCAGATTTCAGGGTGAGATTTTAGGACGGGATTTTGGGACGGCGTTTTGGGGTGGGATTTGGGGATTGGATTTAGGGACTGGATTTTGTGGTGAGATTTTAGGATGGGGTTTAAGGATGGGATTTTGGGGTGGGATTTAGAGCTGGGATTTGAGGATGAATTCTTAGGATGGGGTTTAGGGACGGAATTTTGGGGTGGGATTTAGGGAGGGGATTTTGGGCCGAGATTTTAGGATGAGGTTTAGGGATGGGATTTTGGGGATAGGATTTTGGGGTGGGATTTAGGGCCTGGATCCGAGACCGCCCTGACACCCCCCGGGATTTTTGGCCTCCCCACGATCTCCCCCCTTCCCCCGAGCCCGCGGGGGCCGGGGCCGCTCTCGGGGGTCCCGGGGGGCCCAAGGGCGCAGCAGCCCCCGCGGGATCGGGGTCGGGGGAAGAAAGCGCCCTTTGTCCTCGCTCCGCGCCGCTTTCTGATGCTAATGAGGGGTGGAAATGAAGCTCCGGCCGCGCTGGGGCTCCTCCAGGCCCTCTCGGAGGCGGCCGGACAAAAGCGGCTTTTTTGGGGGGGCAGCGAGGGGGTGCCCCCGGTCTGGGGTCCCGAATTCCGGGGAATGCAGCGCCCCAAATCTTCCTCGGGGCTGCGGGGAGCAAAAATCGGCCCCGCTGCTGATCCCGGGGAGCACAAATCTGCTTCATTCTTCATTCCTGGGGTCCTAAATCCGCCCCATTCCCCGTTCTGGGGATCCTAAATCCGCCCCATTCCCCGTTCTGGGGATCCTAAATCCGCCCCATTCCCCGTTCTGGGGACCCCAAATCCGCCCCATTCCCTGTTCTGGGGACCCCAAATCCGCCCCATTCCCCGTTCTGGGGATCCTAAATCTGCCCCATTCCCCGTTCTGGAGACCCCAAATCCGCCCCATCCCAAGGATCCGAAATTTGAGGATCCCACTCCTCATCCTGGGGACCCCAAATCTCCTGCGTTCCCCATCCCAGGGATCCCAAATCGGCCTTGTTCCCCATCCTTGAGATCCCAAATCCACGAAATTGTCCATCCCGGGGACCCCAAATCTGCACCATTCCCCGTCCCTGAGACCCCAAATATACCCAAATCTCCATTCTGGGGACCCCAAATCCACCCCATTCCTGAGACCCCAAATCCACCCCATTCCTGAGACCCCAAATCTGCCCCATTCCTGAGACCCCAAATATACCCAAATCTCCGTTCTGGGGACCCGAAATCTGCCCCATCCCTGAGCCCCTAAATCTGCTTTGCTTCCCATCCCTGAGACCCCAAATCCACCCCATTCCCCATTCCTGAAACCCTAAATCTGCCCCATTCCCCATCCCCAAGACCCCAAACCTGCCCCATCCCTGAAACCTCAAACCCGCCCCATTTCCAATTCCTGAGACCCCAAATCTGCTTTGCTTCCCATCCCTGAGACCCCAAATCCACTTTTCTTCCCATCCCTGAGACCCCAAATCCACCCCATTCCCCATCCCTGAGACCCCAAATCCGCCCCATTTCCCGTTCCCCAGACCCCAAACCCGCCCCATTCCTGGGGCCCTGGGGGTCCGAAGGGACCCGAGGAGATTCAAAGTCCCCCCAGGAGCCGCGGCTGTCCCCGCCCGTCTGGCGCTGTCAAAGGCGCTTTGTCCCCGCGCCCGCCGCGACACCGCCACTGTCCCCGAGGGCAGGGACCCCCGGGGCTGCGGGAGGAGCGGGAGGCGGAGGAGGAGGAGGGGGATGAAGATCATCGGGGCTTGGAGGCCCCCAGATCCACCGAGCCTCTGTTGGAGGAGGAGGAGGAGGGGATGATGAAGCTCCCAGGGGCTCGGAGCCCCCCCAGATCCCCCGAGCCTCAATTGGAGGAGGAGGAGGAGGAGGGGGATGAAGCTCCCAGGGGCTCGGAGCACCCCCAAATCCCCCGAGCCTCAACTGGAGGAGGAGGAGGAGGGAGATGATGAAGATCATCTGGCTCGGAGCCCCCCAGAGCCCCCCAGCCCCAGCTGGAGGAGGAGGAGGAGGAGGATGAAGCTCCCAGGGGCTCGGAGCACCCCCAAATCCCCCGAGCCTCAGTTGGAGGAGGAGGAGGAGGAGGAGGAGGATGAAGATCATTGGGCTCAGAGCCCCCCCAGATCCACCGAGCCCCAATTGGAGGAAGAGGATGGGGATGATGAAGATCATCGGGGCTCGGAGCACCCCCAGATCCCCCGAGCCTCAGTTGGAGGAGGAGGAGCAGGAGGAGGAGGAAGGGGATGAAGATCATTGGGCTCAGAGCCCCCCCCAGATCACTCAAGCCCCAGTTGGAGGAGGAGGATGGGGATGATGAAGATCATCGGGCTCAGAGCCCCCCAAAGCCCCCCAGCCCCAGCTGGAGGAGGAGGACGAGGAGGAGGGGGATGATGAAGATCCCTGGGGCTCAGAGCCCCCCCAACCCCCAACTGGAGGAGGAAGAGGAAGAGGAGGAGGGGGAGGATGAAGATCATTGGGCTCAGAGCCCCCCCAAATCCCCCGAACCTCAGCTGGAGGAGGAAGAGGATGATGAAGATCATCGGGCTCAGAGCCCCCCCAGATCCCCCGAGCCCCAATTGGAGGAGGAGGAGGAGGGGGATGAGGAAGATCCCCGGGGCTCGGAGCACCCCCAAATCACCCAAGCCCCAACTGGAGGAGGAGGAGGATGAAGATCATCGGGCTAGAAGCCCCAGAAAGTCCCCCAGCCCCAGTTGGAGGAGGAGGAGGAGGAGGGGGATGAAGCTCCCAGGGGCTCGGAGCCCCCCAAATCCCCCGAGCCTCAACTGGAGGAGGAGGAGGAGGGAGATGATGAAGATCATCTGGCTCGGAGCCCCCCAGAGCCCCCCAGCCCCAGTTGGAGGAGGAGGAGGAGGGGGATGAAGCTCCCAGGGGCTCGGAGCACCCCCAAATCCCCCGAGCCTCAATTGGAGGAGGAGGAGCAGGAGGAGGAGGAAGGGGATGAAGATCCCCGGGGCTCAGAGCCCCCCCAGATCACTCAAGCCCCAATTGGAGGAGGAGGATGGGGATGATGAAGATCATCGGGCTCAGAGCCCCCCAAAGCCCCCCAGCCCCAGCTGGAGGAGGAGGACGAGGAGGAGGAGGGGATGATGAAGATCCCTGGGGCTCAGAGCCCCCCCAGATCCCCCGAGCCTCAATTGGAGGAGGAGGAGGAGGGGGATGATGAAGGTCATTGGGCTCAGAGCCCCCCCAAATCCCCCAAACCTCAGCTGGAGGAGGAAGAGGATGATGAAGATCATCGGGCTCGGAGCCCCCCAGCCCCAGTTGGAGGAGGGGGATGATGAAGATCATTGGGCTCAGAGCCCCCCCAGATCCACCGAGCCCCAATTGGAGGAAGAGGATGGGGATGATGAAGATCATCGGGGCTCGGAGCACCCCCAGATCCCCCAAGCCTCAGTTGGAGGAGGAGGAGCAGGAGGAGGAGGAAGGGGATGAAGATCCCCGGGGCTCGGAGCCCCTCCAAATCCCTCAAGCCCCAATTGGAGGAGGAAGAGGATGATGAAGATCATCGGGCTCAGAGCCCCCCAAAGCCCCCCAGCCCCAGCTGGAGGAGGAGGAGGAGGAGGAGATGATGATGAAGATCCCTGGGGCTCGGAGCCCCCCAAAGCCCCAATTAGAGGAGGAAGAGGATGATGATGATGATAATGACGATGACGATGATGATGATGATGATGAAGCTCCCGGGGCTCGCTGCCCCCAGCCCCAGTTCCATCACCCCAAACAATTTTTTGGGCACCCAGAGCCCCCCGATGAATTTTTGGGGTACCAGGACACCCCAAAAAAAGGGACAAAAGGACCTGGAGGGGGTCACGGACTCAGAATCCACCACAAAAAAACCAAAATCCAACAATTTCCAACATTTTTATTTCAAACCCTTTCTCTCTTCCCTTCCCACCCTCCGCAACAGCAAAAAAAAATCCCAAATAACCCAAAAAACGACGCTAAAAATGAGTTTTACAAACACCAAGTCAGCTCTTCCTGCTGACCCCGTAGGAAAAACAAAAAACCAAAAATCCCTCCCCAAAAAAATCCCCAAATCCAGAAATTCCAGCAGTTCCTAAAATCCCCCACGAGAGGCCAAACATGCCTATAAATACAATATTTACACACAAACCCCACAGCTCCCCACCCCAAAAAATAACCAAACACACCCAAAAGTGCATTTGTGGTTCATATCAAAACCCATTATTATTATTATTAATATTATTATTATTAATTACTTTTTTTTTTCTTCATTAAATCTGAAAGATTGGCCTGCAAAGTCCGTTTGGTTTTTTTTTTATTATTATTTTTTTAACTATTTAGTAACTTTTTCTCATATATTTATGAAAATAAATTATACAGCCACTATTCGAATAAATTAAGCACACACCAAAAAAAAACCCCAAAATTAAAATTTAAAAAAATAAAAATAAAAATAAAAATAAAAGGAAGGGGGATAAAAATAAAGATAAAATGAAGGAAAAGCTGCATTTTTTTTGTTGTTTTAAATTCCAGAGGGTGATTCCCAAAATCCTGCCCTGGGAGCTGCTGGGATCTGCTCATTCCTCCTCCAAAGGAGAGGCTGGATCCCGTGAAATTCCTGGACTGGGAGCACTGGGAGCACCCCGGGGTGAGATTTGGGGGCACTGGGAGCACCCCAGGGTGGCACTGGGAGCACTGGAAATGCCCCAAGGTGGATTTTGGGGCACTGGGAACATCCCAGGGTGAGATTTTAGGTACTGGGAGCACTGGGAATGCCCCAGGGTGAAAATTTGGGGCACTGGGAGCACCCCAGGGTGAGATTTTGGGGTACTGGGAGCACTGGGAGCACCCCAGGGTGGGATTTTAGGGACTGGGAGCACCCTAAGTTGGAATTTTGGGACACTGGGAGCGTCCCAGGGTGGAATTTTAGGGACTGGGAGCTCCCCAGCGTGGAGTTTTTGGGCACTGGGAGCACTGGGAACACCCCAGGGTGGGATTTGGGGCACTGGGAGCACCCCAGGGTGGCACTGGGAACAGCCCAGGGTGGGATTTTAGGGACTGGGAACACCCCAGGATGGAGTTTTGGGGCACTGGGAGCTCCCCAGGGTGGATTTTTAAGGACTGGGAGCACCCCAGGGTGGCACTGGGAGCACTGGAAATGCCCCAAGGTGGATTTTGGGACACTGGGAACATCCCAGGGTGGTTTTTTAGGGACTGGGAGCACCCCAGGGTGAGATTTTTGGGCACTGGGAGCACTGGGAACATCCCAGGGTGGGATTTTAGGGACTGGGAGCTCCCCAGAGTGGAGTTTTTGGGACACTGGGAGTACTGGGAGAACCCCAGGGTAGAATTTTAGGGACTGGGAGCACTGGGAGCACCCCAGGGTGAGGTTTTGGAGCACTGGGAGCTCCCCAGGGTGGATTTTTAAGGACTGGGAGCACCCCAGGGTGGCACTGGGAGCACTGGGAGTGCCCCAGGGTGGCACTGGGAGCACTGGGAATGCCCCAGGGTGGTTTTTTAGGACACTGGGAGCTCCCCAGGGTGGATTTGGGGGCACTGGGAGCACTGGGAGCACCCTAGAGTGGCACTGGGAGCACTGGGAACACCTCAGGGTGAGAATTTGGGGCACTGGGAACACCCTGGGGTGGAATTTTAGGGACTGGGAGCACCCCAGGGTGGATTTGGGGCACTGGGAGCACCCCAGGCTGGCACTGGGAGCACTGGGAGCAGCCCAGGGTGGCACTGGGAACACTGGGAGAACCCCAGGGTGGGGTATTGGGACACTGGGAGCTCCCCGGGGTGGATCTGGGGGCACTGGGAACACTGGGAACACCTCAGGGTGAGAATTTGGGGCACTGGGAACACCCTGGGGTGGAATTTTAGGGACGGGGAGCACCCCAGGGTGGATTTGGGGCACTGGGAGCACCCCAGGGTGGCACTGGGAGCACTGGGAATGCCCCAGGGTGGGGTGTTGGGACACTGGGAGCTCCTCGGGGTGGATTTGGGGTACTGGGAGCACTGGGAGCACCCCAGGGTGGCACTGGGAGCAGCCCAGGGTGGCACTGGGAGCACTGGGAGCAGCCCAGGGTGGCACTGGGAGCAGCCCAGGGTTGATCTGGGGGCACTGGGAGAACTGGGAGCACCCCAGGGTGGCACTGGGAGCAGCCCAGGGTGGCACTGGGAGCACTGGGAGCACCCCAGGGTGGCACTGGGAGCAGCCCAGGGTGGCACTGGGAGCACTGGGAGCACCCCAGGGTGGCACTGGGAGCAGCCCAGGGTGGCACTGGGAGCACTGGGAGCACCCCAGGGTGGCACTGGGAGCAGCCCAGGGTTGATCTGGGGGCACTGGGAGCACTGGGAGCACCCCAGGGTGGCACTGGGAGCACTGGGAGCACCCCAGGGTGGCACTGGGAGCACTGGTTGTGCTTTGCAGCTGGAGGCACAGTCGGAGGCAGCGCTGCCGGGATCCCCCAGATCCCAAAAAGGGAATTTTGGGAAGGGGATCCCCCAGATCCCAAAGGATTTTTGGGAAGGGGATCCCACACAGATCCCAAAAAGGGAATTTTGGGAAGGGGAACCCCCAGATCCCAAAAAGGGAATTTTGGGAAGGGGATCCCACACAGATCCCAAAAAGGGAATTTTGGGAAGGGGATCCCACACAGATCCCAAAAAGGGAATTTTGGGAAGGGGATCTCCCAGATCCCAAAGGATTTTTGGGAAGGGGATCCCACCCACGCCCAGCAAACCCAGCAGACTCTGCAGGAGGAGGGAGAGGCTGCTGGGAGCACTGGGATAAATCCCCCAATCCCAAAAATCCCTTGGAATGGGGGGATGGATAAATCTGTCCATCCCTAAAAGCAGAGAAAGGTGGGAAAATCCTCCATTCCCAAAAGCCAAAGGATAAATCCCAGAATTCCCAGAAGCCAAAGGATAAATCCCAGAATTCCCAAAAACCAAAGGATAAATCCCAGAATTCCCAAAAACTAAAGGATAAATCCCAGAATTCCCAAAAACTAAAGGATAAATCCCTCAATTTCCAAAAGCCAGGAGGGGTTTGGGAAGGTGGGAAAAATTCCCCAAATCCCAAAATCCAAAGGATAAATCCCAGAATTTCCAAAACCCAAGGGGATTTTGGAAATGTGGAAAAATCCCCCCATCCCAAAATTCAAGGGGATTTAAAAAGTGGATAAATCCTCCCAATCCCAAAATCCAAAGGATAAATCCCAGAATTCCCAAAACCCAAGGGAATTTTGGAAAGGTGGATAAATCCCCCAATCCCAAAATCCCAGGGGACTCAGGGAAAGTGGAAAAAATTCACCAAATCCCAAAATCCAAGGGGATTTTGGAAAGGTGAATAAATCCACCCCTTCCCAAAATCCAAAGGAAAAATCCCAGAATTCCCAAAACCCAAGGGGATTTAAAAAGTGGATAAATCCTCCCAAATGCCCAAATCCAAGGGGATTTGGGAAGGTGGGAAAAATTCCCCAAATCCCAAAATCCAAAGGATAAATCCCAGAATTCCCAAAACCCAAGGGGATTTTGGAAATGTGGATAAATCCCCCCATCCCAAATTCCAAGGGGGTTTGGGAAGATGGAAAAATCCCTGCATTCCCAAAATCCAAGGGGATTTTAAAAAGTGGATAAATCCTCATAATCCCAAAATCCAAGGGGATTTTGGAAAGGTGAATAAATCCCCCCCTTCCCAAAATCCAAAGGATAAATCCCAGAATTCCCAAAAACCAAGAGGGTTTGGAGAGGTGAATAAATCCCCCAATCCCAAATTCCAAGGGGGTTTGGGAAGGTGGAAAAATCCCTCCATTCCCAAAATCCAAGGGGATTTAAAAAATGGATAAATCCTCCCAATCCCCAAATCTGAATGATAAATCCCAGAATTCCCAAAAACCAAGGGGATTTTGGAAATGTGGATAAATCCCCCAATCCCAAATTCCAAGGGGGTTTGGGAAGATGGAAAAATCCCTGCATTCCCAAAATCCAAGGGGATTTAAAAAGTGGATAAATCCTCCCAATCCCAAATTCCAAAGGGATTTAAAAAGTGGATACATCCTCCCAATCCCAAATTCCAAGGACGTTTGGAAAGATGGAAAAATCCCTCCATTCCCAAATCCAGGTTGGTGTCCAGATCCTCCCCAAGCCCTTGGACCTCACGGTGGAATTTTAGGGATAAAATCATTTTTAACAGCCAGGAATGAAGGAAAATTCCTTCCTCCCATTCCCGGTGTCCCTCCAGCTCCTCTTTTCCCTGATCCCAAAATTCTCCCTCTTCCCAAAACAGCACGGGAAACACAGAGTGGGAATTCTGTCACCACCACACCATGGAGAAAACTGGATTTTCCCTGGATTTTCCTGGATTTTCCCTGGATTTCCCTGGATTTCTCTGGATTTCCCTGGATTTTCCCTGGATTTTCCCTGGATTTTCCTGGATTTCCCCTGGATTTTCCCTGGATTTCCCTGGATTTTCCCTGGATTTTCCCTGGATTTCCCCTGGATTTCCCCTGGATTTTCCTTGGATTTCCCCTGGATTTTCCCCTGGATTTTCCCTGGATTCCTCTGGATTTTCCCTGGATTTCCCTGGATTTCCCTGGATATTCCCTGGATTTTCCCTGGATTTCCCCCGGATTTTCCCTGGATTTTCCCTGGATTTCCCCCGGATTTTCCCTGGATTTCCCTGGATTTTCCCTGGATTTCCCTTGGATTTTCCCTGGATTTCCCCTGGATTTCCCCTGGATTTTCCCTGGATTTCCCTGGATTTTCCCTGGATTTCCCCTGGATTTCCCCTGGATTTCCCTGGATTTTCCCTGGATTTTCCCTGGATTTCCCCTGGATTTCCCTGGATTTTCCCTGGATTTTCCTTGGATTTTCCCTGGATTTCCCCTGGATTTCCCTGGATTTTCCCTGGATTTTCCCTGGATTCCCCTGGATTTCCCCTGGATTTCCCTGGATTTTCCCTGGATTTCCCCTGGAGAGACTCCCAGCTTCCCAATTCCCTGCATTCCATTCCTTTTTTCCCTTTTTTCCTATATTTTTTGGGAAGAAAACCTGGAGCAGGCCCAGCTCTCGGGAAGGTTTTCCCTCTGCCAGTCCCCTGAGGTATTTTTCCATGGATTTTGAAGCTCAGTTTCTCCCAGAACCTGGAATTTTTGGAAGAATTGGGATTTTTTTCCCTCCAAATCCCAGCTGGAGGAGGAGCAGGATTTGCAGCACCTTCTGTGGCCGGTGGGATTTTTCCATTAAAATCCACGGGAATTCCAGGGCAGGGATCATCCCCCGAGGTCCTGGCAGATCCAGCAGGACGGAGAAATTCCAGGGATTCAGGAACGCTGCTCCTTGGAAACACAGCAGAATTCTGGAATTCTCCAGAACTCCCACGGAATTCCAGCAGCTGATCCCAAGGGGTGAGGGAGGGAATTTGTGTCCAAAATCAGGGAAGGAGCCACAAATTCTCCTGGATTTTCTGTTCCCAACGTCCCAGGGAGAGGAGGAAGCTTTGGAATCCTGCAGGAGGCACCTTGGATCCGGGAAAAGCTCCAAAAATTCCAGCAGCAGCTCTTCCACCTTCCCAGGGTTTGCTCTGGGAATTTTCCCTTTGGATCCAGCACATCCCAAGCTCTTCCTTCCTTCTCTTCCAGCTTTTCTCCTGTCGATCCTGGAGGGTTTGGAGCTCTTTTCCCAAATCCTGGGAAGCCGGGGAGCTGCTCAGAAATCCACAGTTTTTATTCCCAGGGTTTATTCCCAGGGATTTATTCCCAGGTTTTATTCCCAGGGGATTATTCCCGGAGATTTATTCCCAGGGATTTATTCCCAGGGATTTATTCCCATGGGTTTATTCCCATGGATTTATTCCCAGGGATTTATTCCCATGGATTTATTCCCAGGGATTTATTCCCATGGATTTATTCCCATGGATTTATTCCCAGGGTTTGTTCCCAGGGATTTATTCCCAGGGGATTATTCCCAGGGATTTATTCCCAGGGATTTATTCCCATGGATTTATTCCCAGGGATTTATTCCCAGGGGATTATTCCCAGGGGATTATTCCCAGGGGATTATTCCCAGGGATTTATTCCCAGGGGATTATTCCCAGGGGATTATTCCCATGGCAATTATTCCCAGGGATTTTATTCCCAGGGATTATTCCCAGGGATTTATTCCCAATTTTTATTCCCAGGGGTTATTCCCAGGGATTTATTCCATCCCCTGGCTCCATTTGCAGCTCTCCAGCGAGGATCAAATCCTTGTCCAGATGGATCTTCCCAGAGAATTCCCTCTTTTTTCCCCCTCTCCCCCCACCTCGGAATTCCCAAGGCGGGATCAGAAATTCCAGCGGGATCAGTCCTTTCCTCATGCTGAAAATCAACCAAAAAAAATTAAAAAATAAAAAAATCCAGAGGCATCCAAACAAAACAAAAAAACACTTCCAGGAAAACTCGGGAATAGTTCCACGACATTCTTTGTCCTGCGAGGATCCCGCGGGGCCGGGCTTGGTTCCCTTGGGATTTCCTTTTCCCTGGCTCTGCTGGGTTTCCTGGGAATTCTGGCTTTCCCGGGAATTCTGGCTTTCCTGGGAATGCTGGCTTTCCTGGGAATTCTGGCTTTCCCGGGAATTCTGGGCCCTCTCCTCCAGGGAAAAGAGCAGCAGCAGGAGCAGCAGGAGCAGCAGGGGCTCGGCCTCCTCCCCGCCTCGGCAGGAGGGCAACAACCAAATTCCTGCCGGGAAAAAACACCGGGAATGGGGATGGGAACCAGGGAGGAGCAGGAGGAAAGATGGGGAATTTCTTTCCCGAGGAAAGATGGGGAATTTCTTTCCCGAGGAAAGATGGGGAATTTCTTTCCCCAGGAAAGATGGGAAATTTCTTTCCTGAGGAAAACTGGGGAATTTCTTTCCTAAGAAAAGTTGGGGAATTTCTTTCCCGAGGAAAGATGGGGAATTTCTTTCCCGAGGAAAGATGGGAATTTCTTTCCTGAGGAAAGATGGGGAATTTCTTTCCCGAGGAAAGTTGGGAAATTTCTTTCCTGAGGAAAGATGGGGAATTTCTTTCCCCAGGAAAGTTGGGGAATTTCTTTCCCCAGGAAAGATGGGGAATTTCTTTCCCCAGGAAAGTTGGGAAATTTCTTTCCCCAGGAAAGTTGGAGAATTCCTTTCCCGAGGAAAGATGGGGAATTTCTTTCCCGAGGAAAGTTGGGAGATTTCTTTCCCCAGGAAAGTTGGAGAATTCCTTTCCTGAGGAAAGATGGGGATTTTCTTTCCCCAGGAAAGTTGGGGAATTTCTTTCCTGAGGAAAGTTGGGAGATTTCTTTCCCCAGGAAAGTTGGGGAATTTCTTTCCCCAGGAAAGTTGGGAATGGGAAAAGGCCAGGAAACTTTGTTCCCCCCTTCCCAAGGAAATTCGGGAGTGGTAGAAGATGAAAACTTGTTCTCCTCTCCAGGGAAAGTTTGGGAATGGTAAGAGGCCAGGGAATCCTGTTCCCTTTCCCAGAGAAAAGCCGGGAATGATAGAAGAGCCCTGAGTGGGGTTCTGAGGGAACAGCAGGACACGGGATTGATCCTGGGATGGGGCACCATTCCCAAACCATTCCCAAACCATTCCCAATGACTCCAAACCATTCCTGACCATTCCCAGACCACTCCAAACCATCCTCGACCATCCCAGAACATTCCCAGATAATTCCCAACCACTCCAGACCATTCCCAAACCATTCCCAAACCATTCCTGACCATTCCCAAACCATTCCTGACCATTCCCTGACCATTCCCTGACCATTCCAGACCATTCCTGACCATTCCCTGACCATTTCCAGACCATTCCCTGACCATTCCCTGACCATTCCCAGACCATTCCCAGACCATTCCCAGGCCATTCCTAGGCCATTCCCAACCACCCCAGACCTCTCCAGGCCATTCCTGACCATTCCCAACCACTCCTGACCATTCCCTGACCATTCCCTGACCATTCCCTGACCATTCCCAACCATTCCCAGACCATTTGCAGACCATTCCCAACCACCCCAGACCATTCCCAGACCATTCCCAGACCATTCCAGACCATTCCCGACCACTCCTGACCATTCCCTGACCATTCCCAGACCATTCCCAGGCCATTCCTGACCATTCCTGACCATTCCCAGACCATTCCCAGACCATTCCTGACCATTCCCAGGCCATTCCTGACCATTCCCAGGCCATTCCCAGGCCATTCCTGACCATTCCCAGACCATTCCCAGACCATTCCCAGACCATTCCCAGACCATTCCTGACCATTCCCTGACCATTCCTGACCATTCCCTGACCATTCCTGACCATTCCTGACCATTCCCAACCACCCCAGACCATTCCCAGACCATTCCCAGACCATTCCCAGACCATTCCCTGACCATCCCTGACCATTCCCAGACCATTCCCAGGCCATTCCCAACCACCCCAGACCTCTCCAGACCATTCCCAGACCATTCCCAACCACTCCTGACCATTCCCTGACCATTCCCTGACCATTCCCAACCACCCCAGACCATTCCCAGACCATTCCCAGACCATTCCCTGACCATCCCTGACCATTCCCTGACCATTCCCAACCACTCCTGACCATTCCCAGACCATTCCTGACCATTCCCAGGCCATTCCCAGACCATTCCCAGACCATTCCTGACCATTCCCAACCACCCCAGACCATTCCCAGACCATTCCCAGACCATCCCTGACCATTTCCAGACCATTCCCAACCACCCCAGACCATTCCAGACCATTCCCGACCACTCCTGACCATTCCCTGACCATTCCCTGACCACTCCTGACCATTCCCAGACCATTCCCTGACCATTCCCAACCACCCCTGACCATTCCCAGACCATTCCTGACCATTCCCAGGCCATTCCTGACCATTCCCAGGCCATTCCTGACCATTCCCAGGCCATTCCTGACCATTCCCAGACCATTCCCAGACCATTCCCTGACCATTCCCAACCACCCCAGACCATTCCCAAACCTTTCCTGACCATTCCCGACCACTGCAAACCATTCCCAACCACCCCAGACCTCTCCAGACCATCCCAGACCATTCCCAGACCTCTCCAAACCATTCCTGACCATTCCCAGACCATTCCCAACCACCCTAGACCATTCCTGACCATTCCTGACCATTCCCAGACCATTCCCAGACCATTCCCAGACCATTCCCAACCACCCCAGACCATTCCCAACCATTCCCAGCCATTCCCAACCACCCCAGACCATTCCCAACCATTCCCAGACCTCTCAAGACCATTCCTGACCATTCCCAGACCACCCCAGACCATTCCTGACCATTCCCACACCATTCCTGACCATTCCTGACCACTCCCAGACTATTCCCAGACCATTCCCAACCACCCCAGACCTTTCCCAGACCATCCCAACCATTCCCAGATAATTCCCAACCATTCCTGACCATTCCCAGACCATTCCCTGACCATTCCCAACCACTCCTGACCATTCCCTGACCATTCCCAGACCATCCCTGACCATTCCCAACCACTCCTGACCATTCCCAGACCATTCCCTGACCATTCCCGCACCGTCACGCCGGGGCGGCTCCGCTACGTGGAGGATTCGGGCTCCTGCTTGTGTCTGGAGATGAGCTGCGCCTCCTTGAGGGACAGGTACTGCTCCTCCTGCGGGTCGTAGTAGTAGAACTTGCGGATGTAGGAGATCAGGGGCCTGGAAAAACACCGGGAGCAGCCGGATCCTGAGCTACAGCCCCTCCGGAATTCCCAAAATACAGCCAGAGATGGAGCCCTGAGCTACAGCCCCTCTGGAATTCCCAAAATACACCCAGAGCCTGATCCCTGAGCTACAGCCCCTCCAGAATTCCCAAAGCACAGCCAGGGCTGGATTCCTGAGCTACAGCCCCTCCGGAATTCCCAAAACACAACCAGGGCTGGATTCCTGAGCCACAGCCCCTCCGGAATTCCAAAAATATAACCAGAGCCTGATCCCTGAGCCACAGCCCCTCCGGAATTCCCAAAATACACCCAGAGATGGATTCCTGAGCTACAGCCCCTCCGGAATTCCCAAAATACACCCAGAGATGGATTCATGAGCCACAGCCCCTCCGGAATTCCCAAAACAAACCCAGAGCCCTGAGCCACAGCCCCTCCGGAATTCCCAAAATACAGCCAGGGCTGGATTCCTGAGCTACAGCCCCTCCGGAATTCCCAAAATACACCCAGAGCCTGATCCCTGAGCTACAGCCCCTCCAGAATTCCCAAAACACAGCCAGGGCTGGATTCCTGAGCTACAGCCCCTCCGGAATTCCCAAAACACAGCCAGGGCTGGATTCCTGAGCTACAGCCCCTCCAGAATTCCCAAAACACAACCAGGGCTGGATTCCTGAGCCACGGCCCCTCCGGAATTCCAAAAATATAACCAGAGCCTGATCCCTGAGCCACAGACCCTCTGGAATTCCCAAAACATAACCAGAGATGGAGCCCTGAGCTACAGCCCCTCCGGAATTCCCAAAATACAGCCAGAGCCAGAGCTGAATCCCTGGAAAAACACCAGGAAGAACCAGATCACTGCGCCACAGCCCCTCCGACATTCCCAGTCCTCCCATTCCCTCCGACATTCCCAGTCCTCCCATTCCCTCCGACATTCCCAGAGAACAGCCCCTAAAACATTCCCAGTCCTCCCAGTCCCTCCGACATTCCCAGTCCTCCCATTCCCTCCGACATTCCCAGAGAACAGCCCCTAAAACATTCCCAGTCCTCCCAGTCCTCCCAGTCCCTCCAGCATTCCCAGTCCTCCCAGTCCCTCCAACATTCCCAGTCCTCCCAGTCCCTCCAGCATTCCCAGAGAACAGCCCCTCCAACATTCCCAGAGAACAGCCCCTAAAACATTCCCAGTCCTCCCAGTCCCTCCAACATTCCCAAAACTCCACCACGGCAGCAAATCCCTCATCCCCACCTCATCCCTAAACCCCACAACCCCAAAACTGGAAAAGCCGATCCCTCCCGTGCTCCCAGATCCCTTCCTGATCCCTCCCGTGCTCCCAGATCCCTTCCCGATCCCTCCCCTGCTCCCAGATCCCTTCCCGATCCCTCCCGTGCTCCCAGATCCCTTCCCGATCCCTCCCGTGCTCCCAGATCCCTTCCTGATCCCTCCCGTGCTCCCAGATCCCTTCCTGATCCCTCCCGTGCTCCCAGATCCCTTCCTGATCCCTCCCGTGCTCCCAGATCCCTTCCCGTTCCCTCCCCTGCTCCCAGATCCCTTCCTGATCCCTCCCGTGCTCCCAGATCCCTTCCTGATCCCTCCCGTGCTCCCAGATCCCTTCCCGTTCCCTCCCGTGCTCCCAGATCCCTTCCCGATCCCTCCAGTGCTCCCAGATCCCTTCCCGTTCCCTCCCGTGCTCCCAGATCCCTTCCCGATCCCTCCAGTGCTCCCAGATCCCTTCCCGCTGCCCGGGAGGGAGGAAATTCCAGAGAATTCCAAGGAATTCCAGGGAATTCCCGGGAATCCCCCCCGGGGCTCACTTGGGCAGCGGCAGCTCCGGGATGTGGTCGATCCGCACCAGCTGCCGGATGCGGAAGCGGCAGAGGTGCTGCAGGGATTTGACGTTGCTGAACCTGGACACGGGGTACAGGAGCTGCACCGGCGTCGGGGGCAGACCTGGAGGGGTTTTGGGGGAAAAAAAGGAGATTTTGGAGGTCAGGATTAGGATTGGGAAAGGGGAAGAAGAGGAGGGGATGTTGGAGGGAAGGGTTGTGTTGGGAAAGGGAGAGGTGGTGGTTCCGAAGGGAAAGGTTGGATGTGGGAATGAGGAAAATGCTGTTCCCAGGTTCACCTGGATCATGGGAAAATCCCATCCCAGGCTCACCTGGAACCCCAAAATTCCCCATCCCAGGTTCACCTGGAGCCCCGGAACTCTGGAAAATCCCATCCCAGGCTCACCTGGAACCCTGGAACCCCAAAATTCCCCATTTCCAGGTTCACCTGGAGCCCCGGAACTCTGGAAAATCCCATCCCAGGCTCACCTGGAACCCCCAAATTTCCTATTCCAGGCTTACCTGGAACTCTGGACCCTTGGAATTTCCCATTCCAGGTTCACCTGGAACCCTGGAAGCCCAAAATTCCCCATCCCAGGTTCATCTGGAGCCCTGGAACCCTGGAAAATCCCATCCCAAGCTCACCTGGATCACAGGAAAATCCCATCCCAGGCTCACCTGGAACCCCAAAATTCCTTATCCCAGGCTCACCTGGAACCCTGGAACCCCAAAATTCCCCATCCCAGGTTCACTTGGAACCCTGGAACTCTGGAAAATTCCATCCCAGGCTCACCTGGAACCCTGGAACCCCCAAATTTCCTATTCCAGGCTTACCTGGAACTCTGGACCTCTGGAATTTCCCATCCCAGGCTCACCTGGAGCCTTGGAACTCTGGAAAATCCCATTCCAAGCTCACCTGGATCACAGGAAAATCCCATCCCAGGCTCACCTGGAACCCTGGAACCCCCAAATTTCCTATTCCAGGCTCACCTGGAGCCCCAGACCCCCAAAATTCCCCATCCCAGGTTCACCTGGAACCCTGGAACTCTGGAAAATCCCATCCCAGGCTCACCTGGCCCCCCGGGATTCCCGGAATTCCCGGAATTCCCTTTCCAGGCTCACCTGGAGCCCCAGACCCCCAAAATTCCCGGAATTCCCGGAATTCCTGTTTCTGGCTCACCTGGAGTCCCTTCATTCCCGGAATTCCCGTTTCTGGCTCACCTGGCCCCCCGGAATTCCCAAAATTCCCCATCCCAGGCTCACCTGGAACCCTGGAATTTCCCATCCCAGGCTCACCTGGAGCTGTGCACCCCCAGAATTCCCCATCCCAGACTCACCTGGCCCCCCGGAATTCCCGGAATTCCCGTTTCCTGCTCACCTGGCGTCCCGGAATTCCCGGAATTCCTGGAATTCCCGTTCCAGGCTCACCTGGCCTCCCGGAATTCCCGTTTCTGGCTCACTTGGCCCCCCGGAATTCCCGGAATTCCCGTTTCCCGGCTCACCTGGCCCCCCGGAATTCCCGGAATTCCCGGAATTCCCGTTTCCGGCTCACCTGGCACGCGGGAGCGCAGGAAGTAGAGGAATTTGCCGTTCTTGGAGTGCATGATGGCTCTCTTGATGAACTCCACCACGGACTGGCAGCGGTCCTCGAACTTGGGGTGGCACCACAGGCTGAAGGTCCCTGGAGAGAGCACGGGGGAATTATTCCCGTTATTCCAGGGAATTATTCCCGTTATTCCAATGGAATTATTCCCGTTATTCCAGGGAATTATTCCCGTTATTCCATGGAATTATTCCCGTTATTCCAGGGAATTATTCCCGTTATTCCAGGGAATTATTCCCGTTATTCCAATGGAATTATTCCCGTTATTCCAGGGAAATTATTCCCGTTATTCCATGGGAATTATTCCCGTTATTCCATGGAATTTTGGGAAAACACAGTGAAATTATTCCCGTTATCCCAAGGGATTTGTGGGAAAGCACAGGGGAATTATTCCTGTTATTCCAATGAATTTTTGGGAAAGCACAGGGGGATCATTCCTGTTATTCCAGGGGAATTATTCCCATTATTCCATGGGAATTTGTGGGAAAGCACAGGGGAATTATTCCCGTTATTCCAGGGAAATTATTCCCGTTATTCCATGGGAATTTGTGGGAAAGCACAGGGGAATTATTCCCGTTATTCCAGGGAAATTATTCCCGTTATTCCAAGGGAATTATTCCCGTTATTCCATGGGAATTATTCCCGTTATTCCATGGAATTATTCCCGTTATTCCATGGGAATTATTCCCGTTATTCCATGGAATTATTCCCGTTATTCCATGGAATTTTGGGAAAACACAGTGAAATTATTCCCGTTATTCCATGGAATTATTCCCGTTATTCCAGGGAATTATTCCCGTTATTCCATGGAATTATTCCCGTTATTCCATGGGAATTATTCCCGTTATTCCAATGGAATTATTCCCGTTATTCCATGGGAATTATTCCCGTTATTCCAAGGGAATTATTCCCATTATTCCAATGGAATTATTCCCGTTATTCCAGGGAATTATTCCCGTTATTCCAGGGAATTATTCCCGTTATTCCATGGGAATTATTCCCGTTATTCCATGGAATTTTGGGAAAACACAGTGAAATTATTCCCGTTATTCCAAAGAATTTATGGGAAAGCACAGCAAAATTATTCCCGTTAACCCAAGGAATTTGTGGGAAAGCACAGGGGAATTATTCCTGTTATTCCAAGGAATTTTGGGAAAAGACAGAGGAATTATTCCTGTTATTCCAAGGGATTTGTGGGAAAGCACAGGGGAATTATCCCTGTTATTCCAGGGGAATTATTCCTGTTATTCGAAGGAAATGTGTGGGAAAGCACAGAGGAATTATTCCCGTTATTCCAATGGAATTAGTGGGAAAGCACAGGGGAATTATTCCCATTATTCCAGGGGAATTATTCCCGTTATTCCAAGGAATTTGTGGGAAAGCACAAGGGAATTATTCCTGTTATTCCAAGGAATATTAAATATTCTCCTGTTGAATCAATTAAATACTCTTCTATTTAATCCATTAAATATTCTTCTATTTAACCATTAATTATTCTTCTAATTACTCAATTAAATATTTTTATTCAATATATTAAATATTCTTCTATTTACTCCATTAAACATTTTCTATTCAATCCATTAAATATTCTTCCATTTACTCCATTAAACATTTTCTATTCAATATATTAAATATTCTTCTATTTACTCCATTAAATATTTTCAATTCAATATATTAAATATTTTTCTATTCAATATATTAAATAATTTTCTATTCAATCCATTAAATATTCTTCCATTTACTCCATTAAACATTTTCTATTCAATATATTAAATATTCTTCTATTTAATCCATTAAATATTTTCTATTCAATACATTAAATGTTCTTCTATTTAATCCATTATTCTTCTATTTAATAAAATACTCTTCTATTTAATCCATTAAATATTCTTCTATTTGACCATTAAATATTCTTCTATTTACGCAATTAAATATTTTTATTCAATATATTAAATATTCTTCTATTTAATCCATTAAATATTTTCTATTCAGTACATTAAATATTCTTCTATTTACTCCATTAAATATTTTTTATTCAATATATTAAATATTCTTCTATTTAATCCATTAAATATTTTCTATTCAATATATTAAATATTCTTCTATTTAATACATTAAATATTTTCTATTCAATATATTAAATATTCTTCTATTTACTCCATTAAACATTTTCTATTCAATATATTAAATATTTTTCTATTCAATATATTAAATAATTTTCTATTCAATCCATTAAATATTCTTCTATTTACTCCATTAAACATTTTCTATTCAATATATTAAATATTTTTCTATTCAATATATTAAATAATTTTCTATTCAATCCATTAAATGTTCTTCTATTTAATCCATTATTCTCCTATTTAATAAAATTTAATAAAATTTATTTAATAAAATTATTTAATAAAAAAATCCATTATTCTTCTATTTAATAAAATACTCTTCTATTTAATCCATTAAATATTCTTCTATTTACTCCATTAAATATTTTCTATTCAATATATTAAATATTTTTCTATTCAATATATTAAATATTCTTCTATTTACTCAATTAAATATTTTCTATTCAATATATTAAATATCCTTATTTTTACTCCATTAAACACCTTTATATTTACAAATTACCCATTCCTGTCCCCGTGTCCCACGGGAAGGTGACCTTGGAACATTCCAGGTGTCCCCATTTTCCCGGGATCCTTTTCCAGGGGAGCAGCTTCGCTTCGCTGCTCCCTAATTAACGGCCCCGTTAATTGGACACTGTCCCCGCGCTGTCACCTGACACGCCCGGGGTGACACCGGAGCTGGGGACACCTGATGGCCAGCTGTCCCCTGGGCTGTGGCACCGTGTCCCCAGGGGTCCCCAGGGGTCCCCAAGTGTCCCCAGGTGTCCCCAAGGGTCCCCAGGGGTCCCCAAGGGTCCCCAAGTGTCCCCAGGTGTCCCCAGGTGTCCCCAGGTGTCCCCAAGAGTCCCCAGGTGTCCCCACGGGTCCCCAAGGGTCCCCAGGTGTCCCCAGGTGTCCCCAAGAGTCCCCAGGTGTCCCCAAGGGTCCCCAGGTGTCCCCAAGGGTCCACAGGTGTCCCCAAGTGTCCCCACGGGTCCCCAGGTGTCCTCAGGGGTCCCCAAGGGTCCACAGGTGTCCCCCAGGTGTCCCCAAGTGTCCCCACGGGTCCCCAGGTGTCCTCAGGGGTCCCCAAGGGTCCCCAAGTGTGCCCAGGTATCCCCAAGGGTCCCCAGGTGTCCCCAGATGTCCCCAGGGGTCCCCAGGGGTCCCCAAGGGTCCCCAGGGGTCACCCAGTGGTCCCCAGGTGTCTCCAAGGGTCCCCAAGTGTCCCCAGGTGTCCACAGGGGTCCCCAGGTGTCCCCACGGGTCCCCAAGAGTCCCCAAGGGTCCCCACGGGACCCCAGGTGTCCCCATGGGTCCCCAAGGGTCACCAGGTGTCCCCAAGGATCTCCACGGGTCCCCAAGGGTCTCCAGGGGCCACCAAGGGTCTCCAGGTGTCCCCAGGGGTCCCCAAGTGTCCCCAGGGTTCACCATGGGTCCCCAAGGGTCACCAGGGGTCCCCAAGGGTCTCCAGGGGTCACCCAGTGGTCCCCACGGGTCCCCAGGTGTCCCCAAGGGTCCCCACGGGTCCCCAAGGGTCTCCAGGTGTCCCCAGGTGTCCCCACGGGTCTCCAGGTGTCCCCAGGTGTCCCCAGGTGTCCCCACGGGTCCCCAGGCGTCTCCAAGGGTCTCCAAGTGTCCCCAGGTGTCCCTAGGGGTCCCCAGGGGTCCCCAAGGTGCCACACCCACGCAGGTTTGGGACACTCCCAGGGATGGGGGCTCCCTGTGCCAAGGCCCAGGAATTCCTTCTCCCAAAAGTTGGAATTTGGCAGGAATTCCTTTAAATCCACTTCTCCAAGGCCCTGGCACCTGTCTATTTATAACAACCCCAAAACCCCATAAACACCCCCAACAACCCCATAAACACCCCCAACAACCCCATAAACACCCCCAACAACCCCATAAACACCCTGAACCACCCCATAAACACCCCCAACAACCCCCAAAACACCCTGAACAACCCCACAGCTACTTATAACACCCCCAACAACCCCATAATTATTTATACCATCCGCAACAACCCCACAGTTATTTATAACAACCCAACAACCCCATGGTTATTCATAATAACCCCACAGTTATTCATAACAACCCTACAGTTACTTATAACACCCTCAACAACCCCCTAGTTATTTATAACAACCCCATAAACACCTCCAACAACCCCACAGTTACTTGTAACACCCCACAATTATTTCTAACACCCCACAGTTATTCATAACAACCCCACAGTTATTCATAACACCCCCAAACCCCACAGTTGTTTAAAACAACCCCACAGTTACTTATAACACCCCCAAAACCCCACAGTTGTTTTTAACAACCCGCCACACACTCCCAACAACCCCACAGTTATTTCTAACACCCCACAGTTATTTCTAACAACCCCACAGTTGTTTCTAACACCCCACATTTATTTCTAACACCCCCCAGTTGTTTCTAACACCCCACAGTTGTTTCTGACAACCCCACAGTTATTTCTAACAACCCCACAGTTGTTTCTAACAACCCCACAGTTGTTTCTAACACCCCACAGTTGTTTCTGACAACCCCACAGTTATTTATAACAGCCCCACAGTTATTTCTAACAACCCCACAGTTATTCATAACAACCCCACAGTTATTCATACCATCCCCAAACCCCCACAGTTGTTTATAATAACCCCATAAACACCTCCAAAACCCCCCTAAACACCCCCAACAACACCATAAAGACCCACAACAACCCCATAAACACCTCCAACAACCCCATAAACACCCCCCAAACCCCCTCTCACCGCGGTAGTGCTCCATGCGCGTGTGGTGCGTGATGCCCTGCGAGCGGAAGCTCAGGCTCAGGATGTAGCGCGGGTCGGAGCTGTCCCGCACCAGGAAGGAGCCGTCCGCCTTCCCCTTCAGCTTCATCTCCGCGTCCTCCCAGTTCATGGGGCCCCAGTACCACCCGCACTGGGGGAACAGGCGGGGAGTGGGGCGGGGGTCCCGCGGGGGGAGCGCTCCCTAGGAGGGGTTCCCCAGGGAAAAGCCCCCGGTTGGGATTTGGGGATGAGGGGGAAGAGGGGGCCGGAGCTCTCGTCTTGAGGGGATGGGTTCCCAATCCCAGTCCCTTCCCAAATCCCAGTCCATGAGGGGATGGGTGCCAAATCCCAGTCCCTTCCCAAATCCCAGTCCATGAGGGGATGGGTTCCCAAATCCCAGTCCCTGAGGGGATGGGTTCCCAAATCCCAGTCCCTTCCCAAATCCCAGTCCCTTCCCAGATCCCAGTCCATGAGGGGATGGGTTCCCAAATCCCAGTCCCTTCCCAAATCCCAGTCCCTTCCCAGATCCCAGTCCATGAGGGGATGGGTTCCTAAATCCCAGTCCCTTCCCAGATCCCAGTCCCTTCCCAGATCCCAGTCCCTTCCCAGATCCCAGTCCCTGAGGGGATGGGTTCCCAAATCCCAGTCCCTTCCCAAATCCCAGTCCCTGAGGGGATGGGTGCCAAATCCCAGTCCCTTCCCAAATCCCAGTCCCTGAGGGGATGGGTTCCCAAATCCCAGTCCCTGAGGGGATGGGTTCTCAAATCCCAGTCCCTTCCCGAATCCCAGTCCCTGAGGGGATGGGTTCTCAAATCCCAGTCCCTTCCCGAATCCCAGTCCATGAGGGGATGGATGCCAAATCCCAGTCCCTTCCCAAATCCCAGTCCCTGAGGGCTGGATTCCCAAATCCCAGTCCCTGAGGGGATGGGTTCCCAATCCCAGTCCCTTCCCAAATCCCAGTCCCTTCCCAAATCCCAGTCGCTTCCCAGATCCCAGTCCATGAGGGGATGGGTTCCCAAATTCCAATCCCTGAAGGGTCGGATTCTCAAACCCCAAACTCGGAGGAGTCAGATTCCTAAATCCCTGAGGGGCCGGATTCCCAAATCCCAGTCCCTGAGGGGCCGGATTCCCAAATCCCAGTCCCTGAGGGGCCGGATTCCCAAATCCCAGTCCCTGAGGGGATGGGTTCCCAAATCCCAGTCCCTGAGGGGCCGGATTCCCAAATCCCAGTCCCTGAGGGCTGGATTCCCAAACCCCAACCCCTGAGGGATCAGATTCCCAATCCCTCAGGGGCCAAATCCCAATCAATGAGGGGCCAGATTCCCAAATCCCCAATCCCTCAGGGGCTGGATTCCCAAACCCAAATCCCTGAGGGATCAGATTCCCGCTCCTCAACCCCTGAGGGGCTGCATTCCCAAATCCCTGATGGGCTGGATTCCCAAATCCCCAATCCCTCAGGGGTCGGATTCCTGAATCCCTGAGGGCCAGATTCCTGCTCCCTGAGGGGTCAGATTTGGGAATCCGGGATTGAGGGCGGGATTCCCAAATCCCAATCCCCGAGGGCCAGATTCCCATTCCCCGCTCCCTGAGGGGCCGGATCCCCGCTCCCCATTCCCAGATCCCCGGATTTCCCTCTCCCCATTCTTGGATTTCCCGGATCCCCATTCCTGGATCCCCGGATCCCCCTCCCCATTCCCAGATTCCCAGATCCCCATTCCCGATTCCCGGATTTCCCGGATCCCCATTCCCAGATTCCCAGATCCCCATTCCCGATTCCCGGATTTCCCGGATCCCCATTCCCAGATTCCCAGATCCCCATTCCCGATTCCCGGATTTCCCGGATCCCCATTCCCAGATTCCCAGATCCCCATTCCCGATTCCCGGATTTCCCGGATCCCCATTCCCAGATTCCCAGATCCCCATTCCCGATCCCGGATCTCCCGGATCCCCATTCCCAGATTCCCAGATCCCCATTCCCGATTCCCGGATCTCCCGGATCCCCCGTACCTTCTCCAGCTCCCTCAGGCTGGCGGCGAAGCTGCTGGGGTCAGGCCGGGCCAGGGGACACTGCGGGAGCGGGGGCTGCGCCGGGGGCTCGGCCGGGCGCAGGGACACGGCCCGGGGAAAGGCGTCTGCGGGGACAGGGGACACTGCCACTGTCACCATTGTCACTGTCACTGTCACCCACAGGGACAGCAGGGTCACAGGGGCTGCGCCGGGGGCTCGGCCGGGCGCAGGGACACGGCCCGGGGAAAGGCGTCTGCGGGGACAGGGGACACTGCCACTGTCACCCACAGGGACAGGGGACACTGCCACTGTCACCATTGTCACTGTCACTGACACTGCCACTGTCACTGTCACCACTGTCACTGTCACCCACAGGGACAGGGGGACACTGCCACTGTCACTGTCACCCACAGGGACAGCAGGGTCACGGGGGCTGCGCCGGGGGCTCGGCCGGGTGCAGGGACACGGCCCGGGGAAAGGCGTCTGCGGGGACAGGGGACACTGCCACTGTCACCATTGTCACTGTCATTGTCACTGCCACTGCCACTGTCATTGTCACCACTGTCACTGTCACCCACAGGGACAGGGGACACTGCCACTGTCACTGTCATTGTCACCATTGTCACTGTCACCCACAGGGACAGGGGACACTGCGGGAGCAGGGGCTGTGCTGGGGGCTCGGCCGGGCGCAGGGACACGGCCCGGGGAAAGGCGTCTGCGGGGACAGCAGGGACACTGCCACTGCCACTGTCACCCACAGGGACAGGGGACACTGCCACTGTCACCATTGTCACTGTCACTGTCACTGCCACTGTCATTGTCACCACTGTCACTGTCACCCACAGGGACAGCAGGGTCACGGGGGTGGCTGCGCCGGGGGCTCGGCCGGGCACAGGGACACGGCCCGGGGAAAGGCGTCTGCGGGACAGGGGACACTGCCACTGCCACTGTCACCCACAGGGACAGGGGACACTGCCACTGTCACCCACAGGGACAGGGGACACTGCCACTGTCACTGTCATTGTCACCATTGTCACTGTCACCATTGTCACTGTCACCCACAGGGATGGTGGGGTCACTGCCACCATTGTCACTGTCATTGTCACCCACAGGGACAGTGGGGTCACTGCTACTGTCACTGTCATTGTCACTGTCATCATTGTCACTGTCATTGTCACCATTGTCACTGCCACCACTGTCACTGTCACCCACAGGGACAGCGGGGTCACTGCCACCACTGTCACTGGCATTGTCACCCACGGGGACAGCAGAGTCACTGTCACCATTGTTACTGTCACCCACAGGGACAGCGGGGTCACTGTCACTGTCATTGTCATCATTGTCACCCACAAGGACAGCGGGGTCACTGCCACCACTGTCACTGTCATCATTGTCACTGTCACCCACAGGGACGGCGGGGTCACTGCCACCATTGTCACTGTCATTGTCACCCACAGGGACCACGGGGTCACTGCCACCATTGTCACTGTCATTGTCACCCACAGGGACAGTGGGGTCACTGCCACCACTGTCACCCACAGGGACAGCAGGGTCACTGCCGCTGGCATTGTCACTGTCACTGTCACTATCACACATAGGGACAGCAGGGTCATTGTCACTGTCACTGATATTGTCACTGTCATTGTCACACACAGGGACAGCGGGGTCACTGTCACTGTCATCATTGTCACTGTCACTCATCATTGTCATTGTCACCCACAGGACACCTGGGGTCACTGTCACACCCAGAGACAGCCCAGAGCCACTGTCACCCCTGGGGACATCCCCAGGGACGGTCACCCGGCCCCTCGGGAGGGAGGGGGACACTGGTGACCCACAGAGGGACAATGTCCTGCTGAGGGACACCTTGGGAAATGCCACCAGATCCTGCTTCCCTGGGAGAAAAGGACAGGAATCCCAGGAAAAGGGGACAGGAATCCCGGGAAAAAGGGGACAGAAATCCCGGGAAAAAGGGGACAGAAATCCCGGGAAAAAGGGACAGGAATCCCGGGAAAAAGGGGACGGGAATCCCGGGAAAAAGGGGACGGGAATCCCGGGAAAAAGGGGACGGGAATCCCGGGAAAAAGGGACGGGAATCCCGGGAAAAGAGGGACGGGAATCCCGGGAAAAAGGGACGGGAATCCCGGGAAAAAGGGACGGGAATCCCGGGAAAAAGGGACGAGAATCCCGGGAAAAAGGGACGGGAATCCCGGGAAAAAGGGAACGGGAATCCCGGGAAAAAGGGAACGGGAATCCCGGGAAAAAGGGGACGGGAATCCCGGGAAAAAGGGGACGGGAATCCCGGGAAAAAGGGACGAGAATCCCGGGAAAAAGGGGACGGGGATCCCGGGAAAAAGGGACGAGAATCCCGGGAAAAAGGGACAGGAATCCCGGGAAAAAGGGGACGGGAATCCCGGGAAAAGAGGGACAGGAATCCCGGGAAAAGGGGATGGGAATCCCGGGAAAAAGGGGACGGGAATCCCGGGAAAAAGGGGACAGGCAAATCCCTGTGGAGCTGGAGGAAAGCAAAAGCAGAAGGGGAAGATGCAGAAAAGCTCTGGGAATGTGTGGGGATGGAATTCTGTGCCTGGAATTGCATCCCTGGAATTCCGTGCCTGGAATTCTGCTCCCACTGCTGCTCCCTGAGCTCCTCATCAGGGTGGGCTGAACCCCAGAGGAACCCGGGAAAAGGGAGGGAAAAATTCAATTTTCCCTCAGTAAAAATCCTGAGGGAAAGCAGAGCCGGGAGCTCCAGGACGGCACGGGGGGGGCAGAGGGAAAAACTTCGGAGCAGAGCAGGAAAAAAACAATAATAATAATAATAATAATAATAATAATAATAATAATAATAATAATAATAATAATAATAATAATAATAATAATAATAATTCAAAAAATAAACAAACAAACAAATCCAAAAATCCACCCCAAAAAATTCAGAAACCCACCCCCAAAAATCCAAAAAAAACCCCCCCAGAAAAAAAAACCCCAAAAAATCAAAAAACCCCTCCAAAAAAAAAAAAAAAACAAAAAATCTCAAAAAAACCCCCAAATACTCCAAAAAAACCTCCAAATACTCAAAAAACCCCTCCAAAAAACTCAAACAATAAAAGAAAAGAAAAAAAGAAAAAAAACCCAAAAAATAAAAAATAAAAAACCACCAAAAAATAATAATAAAATTTAAAAAATTAAAAATAAATTAAAAAATTTAAAAATAAAAAATAAAAAATAAAAAAATAAAAAATAAAAAATAATTTAAAAAAAATTTAAAAAAAATTAAAAAAAATTTTAAAAAAATTAAAAAATGAAAAAGGAGATTCCAGGAGGATTCCATGAGGGGAAGGGCAGAGCGGGAAGAGCTGACCTGGGGCGTGGGGCGGAGGAGGCGGAGGCAGAGGGAAGGATTGCAGGGAAGAGCCCAAGGGAGCCACGAGCACGGCCGGAGGCAGAGTCCCACTGAAATCATCTAGGAGAGAAGAGAGACAGGTCAGAAACCAGGGAGAGAGGCTGGAGAGGGAATGGGGGCAGAAAAATGGGGAAAAGAGGGCCTGGAAAAGGGAATGGGGGCAGAAAAATGGGGAAAAGAGAGCCTGGAGAGGGAATGGGGGCAGAAAAACGGGGAAAAGAGAGCCTGGAAAAGGGAATGGGGGCAGAAAAATGGGGAAAAGAGAGCCTGGAGAGGGAATGGGGGCAGAAAAATGGGGAAAGGAGAGGCTGGAAAAGGGAATGGGGGCAGAAAAATGGGGAAAGGAGAGGCTGGAAAAGGGAATGGGGGCAGAAAAATGGGGAAAGGAGAGGCTGGAAAAGGGAATGGGGGCAGAAAAATGGGGAAAGGAGAGGCTGGAAAGGGAATGGGGGCAGAAAAATGGGGAGAGAGCCTGGAGAGGGAATGGGGGCAGAAAAATGGGGAAAGGAGAGGCTGGAAAAGGGAATGGGGGCAGAAAAACGGGGAAAGGAGAGGCTGGAAAGGGAATGGGGGCAGAAAAACAGGGAGAGAGCCTGGAGAGGGAATGGGGGCAGAAAAATGGGGAAAAGAGAGGCTGGAGAGAGAATGGGGGCAGAAAAACAGGGAAAGGAGAGCCCCAGAGCTGGGAAAACAGCCTGGAAAAGGGAATGGGGGCAGAAAAACTGGGAGAGAGGCTGGAAAGGGAACGGGGGCAGAAAAATGGGGAAAAGAGGGCCTGGAAAAGGGAATGGGCAGAAAAATGGGAAAAAGAGGGCCTGGAAAAGGGAATGGGGGCAGAAAAAGAGCCCAAGAAACAGCCTGGAAAAGGCAGAAAAGAACCTGAGGTTCCCAGGGCAATTCCCAGGACAATTTCCAGGGACCAATTCCCAAGGGACAAATTCCCAGGGACAAATTCCCAGAACAGTTCCCAAGGGACAAATTCCTAGGGACAAATGCCCAGGACAAGTCCCAAGGACAATTCCTAAGGAACAATTCCCGGGACAAGTCCCAGGGACAAATTCCCAAGGGACGATTCCCAAGGGACAAATTCCCGGGACAAGTCCCAAGGACAAGTCCCAGGGTTCCTGGGACGATTCCCGGGACAAATTCCCAGGGACAAATTCCCAGGGACAAATTCCCAGGACAAGTCCCAAGATTCCCAAGGACAATTCCCAGGGACAAGTCCCAGGGACAAATTCCCAGGACAATTCCCAAGGACAATTCTCAAGGACAACTCCCAGGGACAATTCCCAAGGGGACAATTCCCAAGGGACAAATTCCCAGGACAAGTCCCAAGGACAAGTTCCAGGGTTCCCCAGGACAAATTCCCAGGGACAAATTCCCAGGACAAGTCCCAAGATTCCCAAGGACAATTCTCAGGGACAATTCCCAGCACAATTCCCAGAACAACTCCCAGAACAACTCCCAGGGACAAATTCCCAGGGACAAATTCCCAAGGACAATTCCCAGGACAATTCCCAGGGACAAATTCCCAAGGACAATTCCCAGCACAATTCCCGGCACAATTCCCGGCACAATTCCCAGAACAACTCCCAGGGACAAATTCCCAGGGACAAATTCCCAAGGACAATTCCCAGGGACAATTCCCAGGGACAATTCCCAAGGACAATTCCCAGGGACAAATTCCCAAGGACAATTCCCAGGGACAATTCCCAGGGACAAATTCCCAAGGACAATTCCCAGGGACAATTCCCAGGGACAATTCCCGGCACAATTCCCAAGGCACAATTCCCAAGGCACAATTCCCGGCACAATTCCCGGCACAATTCCCAAGGCACAATTCCCGGCACAATTCCCAAGGCACAATTCCCGGCACAATTCCCAAGGTTCCCAGGACCATTCCCGGCACAATTCCCGGCACAATTCCCAAGGTTCCCGGGACCATTCCCGGCGCCATTCCCGGCCGTACCGAGCAGGCTGAGGCTCCGGCGCGGCGGCGGCGGCGGGGTCGGAGGGTGAGGGGAGCTGAGCCCCCGCTGGGAAATGTCCACGTCCACCAGCGACACCGTCTCACCTGGAAAAGGGATGGGAGAGCCGGGATCAGCCAGCCCTGAGGGAATTCCGCAGGGAATTCCGCAGATCCCAGCCCGGGATCCTGCAGAATCCCCCCAAAAAACCCCAAATTTGCAGAAATCCCCCCAAACTCTCACCCGTGAAGAGGGGGCTGAACACAACCGGGGAAAAGGCACTTTGGGTTCTCGTCAGTCTGTGTTTCCTGCGGGGGAAAAACGGGAAAAATGGGGTGAGGAGAGGTGAGGAGATGGAATCCCAGCAGGAAAAAAAACAGGAGAAACTTCTCAACCAGGAGAAACCTTCTCTAACCAGAGAAACTTCTCCATCCAAGCCTGGAGAAACCTTCTCCATCCAAGCCTGGAGAAACCTTCTCCATCCAAGCCTGGAGAAACCTTCTCCATCCAAGCCTGGAGAAACCTTCTCCAACCAGGAGAAACCTTCTCCAACCGGAGAAACTTCTCAACAAGGAGAAACCTTCTCCAACCAGAGAAACTTCTCCGTCCAAGCCAGGAGAAACCTTCCCCAGCCAGGAGAAACCTTCTCCATCCCAGGAGAAACTTCTCAACCAGGAGAAACCTTCTCCAGCCCTGGAGAAATCTTCTCCATCCAAGCCCAGAGAAACTTCTCCAGCCAGGAGAAACCTTCCCCAGCCAAGCCTGGAGAAACCTTCTCCATCCAAGCCTGGAGAAACCTTCTCCATCCAAGCCTGGAAAAACCTTCCCCAGCCCAGAAAAACTTCTCCAGCCAGGAGAAAGCTTCCCCAGCCCTGGAGAAACCTTCTCCAACCAGAGAAACTTCTCCGTCCAAGCCTGGAGAAACCTTCTCCAGTCAAGAGAACCTTCTCCAGCCACGAGAAACCTTCTCCAACCAGGAGAACCTTCTCCATCCAACCAGAAGAACCTTCTCCAACCAGGGGAACTTTCTCCAAGCACAAAAACATTCTACAGCCACCAGAACCTTCTCTGGCCACCAGAACTTTCTCTGACCAGAGAAATTTCTCTTGCCACCAGAACCTTCTCCAGCCCACCAGAACCTTCTCCAGACAACCAGGAGAACCTTCTCCCACCAGCCCTGGGAGGTCCCAGGACCTCTGGAATAACCCCAATCCTCTGAGCAAAGCTTTCTGCCATTCCAGGCACTTTTTTTGGGGCTGTTTTGAGTCATTTACGTGCAGGAGCCGCCGTCTGAGGCTGCCCCAGGAGCTCCAGAGAGGCCTCAGCACCTCCAGGAGGAGGAGGAGGAGGAGGAGGAGGAGGAGGAGGAGGAGGAGGAGGAGGAGGAGGAGGAGGAGGAGGAAGAGGAGGAGGAGGAGGAGGAGGAGGCAACGCACCCCAAAAAAATTCCCTGCGGAGGGTGAGTGAATCCAGGCTGTGCTGTGACACTGAATCCCTGTTTTTATTCCCTCCTGCACGCCCCTGGACCTTCCCCAGGATAAAATCTCAGCTCTGCTGGCGGGAATGTCACGGGAAGGGGCTCCAGGAGCCTTGGGAAGCAGGGACAGAGCAGGGATGGGGGACAGGAGGGACACATCCCACAAGAAATCCTGGGATTTGTGTCCCCATCCCCGCCAGGCTCGGGCTGGCAATGATTCCTCCAGCACCGGGAGGGAGAGCGGAGCACCCACGGCAGCAGAGCCTCGGGAGAGGTGACAGCACCTCGGGGACAGCAGAGGGGACAGCGCTGGCACCTGCAGAACCCTGAGCCACCCTCACGGAATGACAGAGCCTGGAAAAGCCCCACGGGATCCAACTCCAGAGAACCCCAAGTGCCACATCCACACATTTCTGAGCGACTCCAGGTGATCCCAGTGCTCTCCACCGATAAATTGTCCCCAACATCCAAATTAAACCTCCCCAGGGCACAACTTGAGCTGCCCCATCCCTCCTTCCCTGGCAGCAGAGCCCGGTCCTCACCGGGCTGCACCTCCCTGGCAGGAATTTGGGGGATAAAAGGTCCTGAGCCCCTTCCCGAGCCGCTGATGCTCCCGGGGCTGCTCCCAGGGGGATTTTTCCCCCATCCCCGCCAGGGATGCAGGCCGGGATCAGAGCGACCCTGCCCCGCCAGCCTCTGCCGGGCTCGGGGGTCCCCGGGGCAGAGCCCAGGCCTTGGCACCGCTCCGAGAGGGCGAGACCAGCACGGGATGGCTCCGGTGCTGGCGGAACCCTCCGGTGAAGGATCACAGGGACACGGCCCCGGTGTCACCCCCGGCCATGGGGACACGGCCACGGGGACACATCCCCAGCCACGGGGACACCGCCACGGCATCACCCCCGGCCACGGGGACACAGCCCCGGTGTCACCCCCGGCCAAGGGGACACGGCCATGGTAACACATCCCCGGCCACAGGGAGACATCCCCAGCGTCACCCCCGGCCACGGGGACACATCCCCGGCCACGGGGACACATCCCCGGTGTCACCCCCGGCCATGGGGACACGGACACGGGGACACGGCCCCGGCCCTTGGGACACGGCCCGCGCCCCCCGGTGCCACCCCCCCCCGGCCACCCCCGGTTCCCCCGTACCTGCCCGGCTCCTGCTCCCGCCCGCGGGCCCCGCACACATCCGTGAGGCTCCCGGCCGAGGCGGCGGCGCTGGCGGCGTCCCCGGCGGCCGAGCCGCCGCTGCAGCTCTTGGTGCGGAAGAGGCGGCTGAGGCGGATGCGGAGCGAGCCCTTCCTGCCGCCGGGGCCGGCGCCGGTGCCCGCGGGCGGCGGAGCGGGGCCGGGGGCTGCTGATGCTGCCGCCACCGCCGCCGCTCTGCGGGTGCGCCCGGGGGATCCCGGCTCATCCTCGGAGCCGCTGCCGCCCTCGTCGGGCTCCAGCGCTTCGAGCACCAGCAGCGCATCGCTGGTCTCCTCCCCGGCGGGCGGCCCCAGGCACGGGCAGGGGGTCCCCGCCGCCCCCGCCGCCCCCTTGGCCGCCAGCCCCGGCGGGCGCAGCCCCAGCGCCGCCAGCTGCAGCTCCAGCCCGCTCTGCGCCGCCGCTCCCCAGCCCGCCGCCGCTTTGGGCTCCAGCGCGCAGCGGTGCCGCGGGCACAGCTCGGCCCCGCCGCCGCCGCCCCCCGGGACCCCCCCGCCCGCCGCCGCCGCCGCTGCCACCGCCGGTACCGGGCCGCAATCATCGCCGGGCCGGCCCTCGGCCGCAGCGTTGCGGAAAACCATCAGCTGCGGCCGCGGGCTGCGCAGCGCCGGCCCGGCCCCCGGCAGCCGCCCCGCTCCGCCGGGCCCCGCGCCCGCCGCACCGGCACCGGCGCCGCCCGGCCCCGCGCCCGCCTCCGGCGCGGCGCCGTAGCCCAGCAGGCGGCTGAGCACACGGTACGAGGCGGCGGCGGCGGCCGCCGCGTCCCCGTCGCGCTGCATGGCTACGGCCGCCGCCGCATGGCCCGCGGGCACCGGCACCGCACCGGGACCGGCGGCCGCCGCCGCCGCCCTCGCACGGCCGCGGCGACCCCCCGCCCCCCCCGGCCAACGCCGCCGCTCCGCCCCCGCGCTTCCGCCGCTGGCCGCGCCCCCCGGAGCCGGGCCCGCCTCTCCCGGTGGTTGTGGGTCCGCCCCGGTGCCGGGCCCGCCTCTCCCGGTGGTTGTGGGTCCGCCCCGGTGAGGAGGACGCGCCTCCGAACCCCCCCGAGCCGCACGTGGAGGGGCGGAGGGGACCGGCACCGAGCACCGGGAGCAGCTCCGGGCAACCTCACCCACCGGCGGCACCGGCACCCAAGGGTGCGGCACCCACCGAGTCCCCGGTGCCCGCGGGCGGGACCGGTTCCGAGCGGAACCAGCACCCACCGGCGGTCCCGGCACTCACGGGCACAGTGGGGGGATCACGGATGGGGGCCGGGGGTCAGCGAGGGCTCCCGGACACGCCGCTCCAGCCGTGACCCATCGCACCCACCCCGCACACCGGAGGGTGCGGTGGGGGAAACTGAGGCACGGGCACGCGGCGCTTGGTACCCGCGAGCTCTCGCCCGGTTCTGGCGGGCGGCGCGTCCCGAGCGGAGCGGAGGGGACGGGGACCGGCTGTCCCCACACCACCCCCCGGGCTGGGGAAAGTCACCGCTGCTCGATGCTGGAGCGTGGAAACGGAGCACCCTGCCGTGCCTCAGTTTCCCTTCTGCACCCCGGATCTGCTGCGCGGGACATCACACCGGGGGTCGGGGGGGTCGGGTGGGCTTCAGCCCCTCCTCTTGCCCGCACCCACGGCCCCCAGCCCCACAGGGACACCCGCGTGGGTGCCACCCCACGGCCCGCGGTGGGGGGACCTTGGATCCCGCCACGATCCGGGGACCCCGCGGGCGCTCCGCGTTCCCCCCGGCTGCCGAGGGGGCTGCGGGCAGCAGAATTCCCGTTCCCGTTGCCATGGCTTCCCACCAGGATGCGTTCGCAGCCCGAGGGGTGCGGGGTCCCCGCGGGGCTCGGTGCGGGGTCCCCACGGGGGTCGCACCGGGGGGCTCCGGGCAGCGCTGCCGCCCCAGCCGGGAGCGCGGGGGCGGGCGGGGGGGCTCCGGGGGCAGCGCCAGCGGCTGAGCGCGGTTCGGAGCCGGTGACGTCTGCTCCGGCATCGCCGAGCGAGAGGAACGGGCGGGCAGAGCGCGGGGCCGGCTCCGGGCAGCTGCGGGGTCCCTGCCCGCCATGCGCCCCCCGGGCCGCCCGAGGGGCGCGCCGGGGGCCGGGGGGCTCCGCTGAGCCCCCGCTATGGCTCCGCGCCGCTGGCCGCTGCTCTGGGGCTTCCACGCCGTGCTGCTGCAGGTGGCCGCGCTCCCGGCGGGGCAGCGCCCGCAGGACAGAGCCCCGCGGCCGGCGGGATGGCCCCCGGCCCCTTCACCCTCCTGGACGCCCACCCTGGAGCCGGGAGCGCCGGGGGACAGCGAGGGCGCGGCGGCGGCGCTGGCGTTCCTGCGCACGGGCGATGCCGAGCGCCTGGCCCGGGCCAACTGCAGCGGGGGCGTCGCGGCGGCGACCCCCGGGCCCGGGCCGCCCCCGGGGGTGCGGGCAGCCCTGCGAGCCGCCCCCGAGGCTCTGAGCCACGCCGCCAATTTCCTCAACATGCTCTTCCAGACCAACGACATCCGCGAGGCCAGCGTGGCCGAGGACGTGGAGTGGTACCAGGCGCTGGTGCGCAGCCTGGCCGAGGGGCACCCATGGGTGCGCAGGGCGGTGCTGGCCCTGGACGCGCACCCGCTGGCCCCCAAGCCGCGGCTGATGCTGCAGGCCACCAAGGGCGACGGGCAGATCCTGCTGCAGGACGTGTCCGGCTCCGCTCCCAGCCTGGGCAACCTCAGCTGGGACCACGAGTGGTTCAATGCCCTGAAAGCGCAGAGGGCGCCGGGGCTGCGCAAGAGGGTCCTGAGCAACGACCTGCGCAGCCTGGAGACCCCCAAGTGGCAGCGTGGGGACAGCTACGTGGGGGACACGGGCCACGTGTGGTGGTCGCGGCCGTTCCTGGAGTGCCGCGAGGGTCGGTTCCTGCCCCCCTGGGCCGTCACGCTCTCCTCCGCCTTCTACGGGCTCAAGCCGGACCTCAGCCCCGAGTTCAAGTGAGTGGAGCCCGGAGGGGTTTGGGGGGGGTGTTAAAATGGGTGGGGGGTGCCCCGTGTGTCACCCACCCCGGGGTGTCCCTGTGTCCCTCTCCCTGTGGCTGCTTTTACGTTTTTGTACATCCCCAGGCACGGGGGTGACCCCCCTGTCCCCCCCTCGGTGTCCCCTGTGCTGCCCACCCTGCGCTGCCACCCCCCTGTCACTGCGGCCTGGGACCCCTCCTGGGAGCTGGGGGTGTCCCCGGGATTTGGGGGGTCCCTGCCGCACCCCACTGCGCGAGGAGCCACAGAGGGAGGCGGTGGGGAGGGAAGGGATCAATCCCAGGGAGGGGACACGGCCCCATTCCCACGGGGACATCCGTGTCCCCTTTGGAGAGCCCAGGGAAGGGCGCTGCGCCCGCGGGGCCACCCCAGCCACCCCCATTTCCCCGTGGGTGGCACTAAAACCCCCTCGAGGGGCAGAATTCACACCCAGGAGCCCCTGGCCCAGCCCCAGCCTCCCCAGAGGGAGGGCACAGCTGTCCGGGGGTCTGGGGACATCGCTGACCTCTGTCACTGCCCCCTGTCCTGGGGTGTGGGGACATCGCTGACCGCTGTCACTGCCCCCTGTCCTGGGGTCTAGGGACATCGCTGACCGCTGTCACTGCCCCCCCTGCCCGGGGGTGTGGGGACATCGCTGACCACTGTCACTGCCCCCTGTCCTGGGGTGTGGGGACATCGCTGACCGCTGTCACTGCCCCCTGTCCGGGGGTGTGGGGACATCACTGCCCCCTGTCCTGGGGTCTGGGGACATTGCTGACCCGTGTCACTGCCCCCTGTCCTGGGGTCTGGGGACATTACTGACCACTGTCACTGCCCCCCTGCCCGGGGGTGTGGGGACATCGCTGACCACTGTCACTGCCCCCTGCCCGGGGGTGTGGGGACATCGCTGACCGCTGTCCTGGGGTCTGGGGACATTGCTGACCGGTGTCACTGCCCCCTGTCCTGGGGTCTGGGGACATTGCTGACCGGTGTCACTGCCCCCTGTCCGGGGGTCTGGGGACATCGCTGACCGGTGTCACTGCCCCCTGTTCGGGGGTGTGGGGACATCACTGACCGCTGTCACTGCCCCCCCCAGTCTGTCCCCCAGCCCCACCTCGGCTGGCCCAGGGGCAGCGCTGGGGCTCGGCCGTTCCGGGTGGGGGGCACGGGGTGGGCACGGGGGTACCCCCCAGGGCCACCCCCCGGGCTGACCCCCGCCCTGGGCACAGGGGGGTCGTGCGGGTGGACGTGGAGCTGCGGGATGTGGCCATCGACCAGTGCTCCAGCGGGCCGGGCTGGTTCTCGGACACGCATCACTGTGACCTCAACAGCACCCAGGTATGGGCTGCGAGCACCCCTGGCACCCCCAAAACCCTCCAGGAGCGGGGTACCCCGCACCCAACCACCCCCCGCACCCCCGGCCGGGCTGCCCGTGCCTCCGGGCTGAGCTTTATCCTCTCTCCCGGGCCCTCCATCTGCTTGGCTCAGCTGCTCTCGCCCCGCGGCCAGGGGTTTATTGTGCAAATCTTCCCCCGCCACCGCCAGCAGCGCCGTGTGACCCCTCCGCTCCCTGCCCGGCCACCGCGGGGGCTGGCAGGGGGTGACAGCGTCACCCCGGTCCCTCCAGCGGTGCCCACCCTGAGGACACCGCGGGGGCTGGCAGGGGGTGACAGCGTCACCTCGGCCCTCTCCAGCACTGCCCACCCTGAGGACACCCGCGGGGGCTGGCAGGGGGTGACAGCGTCACCTCGGTCCCTCCAGCGGTGCCCACCCTGAGGACACCGCGGGGGCTGGCAGGGGGTGACAGCGTCACCTCGGCCCCCTCCAGCACTGCCCACCCTGAGGACACCGCGGGGGCTGGCAGGGGGTGACAGTGTCACCTCGGTCCCTCCAGCACTGCCCACCCTGAGGACACCGCGGGGGCTGGCAGGGGGTGGCAGTGTCACCCTGGCCCCTCCAGCAGTGCCCACCCTGAGGACACCGCGGGGGCTGGCAGGGTGTGACAGGGTCACCTCGGTCCCTCCAGCGGTGCCCACCCTGAGGCTCCAGCAGTGCCCACCCTGAGGGACACCGCGGGGGCTGGCAGGGTGTGACAGGGTCACCTCGGTCCACTCCAGCGGTGCCCACCCTGAGGACACCGCGGTGCCCGAGCGTTTTCAGGGCTTGGCACAACCAGCGGCGCCCAGGCAGGGCGAACCCCGCAGCCCCTCAGTTTTGGGGTCCCATCCGCTCAGCTTTGGGTCCCATCCGCTCAGCTTTGGGGTCCCATCCGCTCAGTTTTGGGGTCCCATCCGCTGGGATTTGGATCCCATCCGCTCAGTTTTGGGGACCCATCCGCTGGGATTTGGGGTCCCATCCGCTGGGATTTGGGGTCCCATCCACTCAGCTTTGGGGACCCATCCGCCTCAGCTTTGGGGACCCATCTGCCGGCTTGGGGTCCCATCCAGCGCTGTCCCCGAGAGGGAAAGGCGCTGCCGGTGCTGTTTCCCACCAGCGGAGCCTTCCCGAGGGCCGGGCTGTGCTCCGGGCATCCCTCCAGAAAACAACAATGCCCGGGGGCGGCGGCCAGCGCGGCCCGCTCGGGGCCGGCGGGGATTAGGGAGCCCGGCCCGGAGCTGCCGTCACGGCTGGGCAGGATTAGGGCGCTCGGCTGCATTAGGTGTCCATTTAGGTTTTAGGGAGGGATTTGGGGCCAAGCTTTGCGTTTTTAATTCTGAAATGTTAACCACTGATTCCTCACGGCTGTGGGGAGGATGGAGCGGGGTCAGGTGGGCGTGAGCTGGGGGCTGCTGGAGGCCCTGGGGCGGGGGATTTGGGACAGGGGGGACACAGGGGGTGCGGGACGTGTCTCAGGCTGTCTCCTTCAGTGTGTCCCCCCAGGAGAGCCGCGGCTTTGTCCTCGGGAGGTACCTGTGCAGGTGCAAGCCGGGTTTTTACGGCGCCCGGAGGAGTGGCCAGCGGTGCCTGGGCAGGTGGGTGCCGTGCCCGGCCCTGGGGTCCCTGTTGTCCCCACTGGGTACAGCCATGGGGACAAGGCCTGGGGGGCTTTGGGGACACAGAACACGTGCCCTGGTGTGGGGGGTGCCAGCAGGCCCTGGGATGGGCTGACCCCACCTGGATGTGCTGATCCCACCTGGGTACTGTGATCCCACCTGGATGTGCTGATCCCAGCACTTGGGATGGGCTGACCCCATCCAGATGTGCTGATCCCACCTGGATGGGTTGATCCCAGCACTTGGGATGTGGTGGTTCCACCTGGGTGCCATGATCCCACCTAGGATGTCCTGACCCCACCCAGATGTGCTAACCCATCCAGAAGTGCTGACCCCACCTGAGATGTCCTGACCCCACCTGAGATGTCCTGACCCCATCCAGATGTGCTGACCCCACCTGGGATGTCCTGACCCCACCCAGATGTGCTGACCCTACCTGAGATGTCCTGACCCCACCCAGATGTCCTGACCCCACCCAGGTGCGCTGACCCCACCTGAGATGTGCTGACCCCCACCTGAGATGTCCTGACCCCACCTGAGATGTCCTGACCCCCACCTAGGATGTCCTGACCCCCACCTAGGATGTCCTGACCCCCCCTGGGATGTCCTGGCCCCACCCAGGTGCGCTGACCCCACCCTGCTGTCCCTCTGTCCCCAGGTGCAGTGGGACAGACGGGGGTCCCGCCCTGGGGTGCCGCCCGTGCCGCCCCGGCTGTGCCACCTGCGAGGACGACGCGCCGTGCCTGGCGCAGGAGGACCCGGTGCTGCGGGCGGCCGTGCTGTCGTGCCAGGCCTGCTGCATGCTGGCCATCTTCCTCAGCATGCTCGTGTCCTACCACTTCCGACGCAGCAAGGCAAGCTGTCCCCATGTCCCCGTGTCCCTGTGTCCCCGTGTCACCCCAAAACCCTGCCCTGGCCGTGTCCTCTCCAAGGCTGTGCCCTCACTGCTCTGTCCCCGTGTCCCTGTGTCCCCGTGTCCACCCCAAACCCTGCCCTGGCCCTGTCCCCTTGTCCCCGTGCCCCCCTGTCACCCCAATCCTGCCCTGGCCATGTCCCCGTGTCCCCATGTCCCTCTGTCACCCCAAACCCTGCCCTGGCTGTGTCCCCTCTGAGGCTGTGCCCTCACTGCTCTGTCCCCATGTTCCCGTGTCCCCCTGTCACCCCAAACCCTGCCCTGGCCCTGTCCCCATGTCCCCCCTGCTCCCTGTCATCCCAAACCCTGCGATGTTCCTGCTCTGCCCTGTCCCCTCCAAGGCTGTGCCTCACAGCTCTGTCCCCATGTCCCCCTGTCACCCCAAACCCTGCCCTGGCCGCGTCCCCTCTGAGGCCACACCCTCATGGCTCTGTCCCCCCAAACCCTGCAATGCCCCTGCCCTGGCCGTGTTCCCTCCGAGGCTGCGCCCTCACAGCTCTGTCCCCATGTCCCTCTGTCACCCCAAACCCTGCCCTGTCCCTGTCCTGTCCCCTCTGAGGCCACACCTTCACGGCTCTGTCCCCCTGTCCCCCTGCCCCCCTGTCACCCCCAAACCCTGCCCTGGCTGTGTCCCCTCCGAGGCCACCCCTCACAGCTCTGTCCCAGTGTCCCCCTGTCACCCCAAACTCTGCCCTGGCTGTGTCCCCTCCAAGGCCACACCCTCACGGCTCTGTCCCCGCAGAGGATCCGCACGTCGGGAATCATCCTGCTGGAGACAATCCTCTTCGGCTCCCTCCTCCTCTACTTCCCGGTGAGTCTCCGCTGCCCCCGGGGCTGGAGGCTGCAGGGTGGAATTTCCCGCACGGATCTGCCCCGAGCAGGGCACGGCTCCACCCTAATTGTTAATTTGGCTGGCACTGTCCCCGGGGCCTGCCCTATAAACCTTCTCAGAAAACCAAATCCTTTTCTCCCGCTGGCCGCGGGAATTAATCCCTGCCCAAATCCCCTCTCGGGGTGCTGCGGGGTCACGGGGGAGGCTGGCCCGGGGCTGGCCTGGAAAGGAGGAGGTTCCCGAGGCTGGGGCAGGTGGGATCCAGCCCCCTTTTCCCTCTCCAGGTGTTCATCCTGTACTTCAAGCCCAGCATCTTCCGCTGCATCGTGCTGCGCTGGGTGCGGATGCTCGGCTTCGCCATCGTCTACGGCACCATCACCCTCAAGCTCTACAGGTGGGGGGGACGGGGGGCTGGGGGCTCGGGACCCCCACAGCGGGAAAGGTTTGGGTCTCGAGACCCCACAGCAGGAAGGGTTTGGGTTTCAGGACCCCCACAGCGGGAAAGGTTTGGGCCTCGAGACCCCTCACAGCAGGAAGGGTTTGGGTGCTAAGGACACCCAAAGGTGCGGAGGGCTTGGGGAGGGCTGGGGGCTCAGGACCCCCACACCAGAAGGATTTGGGTTTTCAGGACCCCCACAGTGGGAAGGGTTTGGGTGCTAAGGACATCCAAGGTGCGGAGGGCTTGGGGAGGGCTGGGGGCTCAGGACCCTCACACCAGGAAGGATTTGGGTTTGTCAGGACCCCCACAGTGGGAAGGGTTTGGGCCTTGAGACCCCCACAGCAGGAAGGGTTTGGTTTCAGGACCCCCCACAATGGGAAGGGTTTGGGTACTAAGGACACCCAAGGTGTGGAGGGCTTGGGGAGGGCTGGGGGCTCAGGACCCCCACAGCAGGAAGGGTTTGGGTCTCAGGACCCCCACAGTGGGATGGGTTTGGATTTTCAGGACCCCCACAGCAGGAAGGGTTTGGATTTTCAGGATCCCCACAGCGGGAAGGGTTTGGATTTTCAGGACCTCCTCACAGCAGGAAGGGTTTGGATTTTCAGGACCCCCACAGCAGGAAGGGTTTGGGCCTCAGGACCCCACAGTGGGAAGGGTTTGGGTGCTAAGGACACCCAAGGTGGGGAGGGCTTGGGGAGGCCTGGGGGCTTGGAACCCCCATGTGGGGAAGGGATTGGGTACTCAGGACCCCAAGAGTAGAGAGGTCTTGGGACCCTCACAATGGGGTGGGCTGGGGTCCCACTGGGACATGCTGGGGTCCCCCTGGGATGTGCTGGGATCTCACTGGGACAGGCTGTGATCTCATTAGGATGGACGGGGGTCTCACTGGGATGGGCTGGGATCTCACTGGGATTTGTTGAGATCTCACTGGGATGTGCTGGGGTCCCCCTGGGAATGTTCTGGGGTGCCCCTGGGACATGCTGGGGTGCCCCTGGGATGTGCTGGGATCTCACTGGGGTGGACTGGAGTCTCACTAGGATGGACGGGGGTCTCAGTGGGATGCACTGGGGTGCCTCTGGGACGTTCTGGGGTCCCTGGGCCGGTCTCTCACCCCTCTCCCCGGCACCCCAGGGTGCTGAAGGTGTTCCTGTCGCGCTCGAGCGCAGCGCGCGCCCTTCGTGTCGAGCGGTGCGGGTGCTGCGGCTGGCTGGCGCCGGTGCTGCTGCTGGTGCTGTGTTTTTGGCCGCCTGGACCGTGTGGGATCCCACTGGATGTGCTGGGATCTCACTGGGACGTGCTGGGATCCTACTGGGACATGCTGGGATCCCACTGGGATGTGCTGGGATCTCAGTGGGATGTGCCGGGATCCCACTGGGACGGGCTGTGATCTCACTGGGACGGGCTGTGATCTGGCTGGGACATGCTAAAGTTCCCCTGGGACGTGCTGGGGTCCCACTGGGATGTTTTGGGGTGCCCCTGGGATCTATGTGGGACAGGCTGGGATCTCACTGGGATGTGCTGAGATCCCCCTGGGATGTGCTGGGATCTCAGTGGGATGGACTGGAGTCTCACTAGGATGGACGGGCGTCACAGTGGGAGGTACTGGGGTCCCCCCTGAGATGTTCTGGGGTGCCCCTGGGATATTCTGGGGTCCCCCCAGGACGTTCTGGGGTCCCCGGCCGGTCTCTCACCCCTCTCCCCGGCACCCCAGGGTGCTGAAGGTGTTCCTGTCGCGCTCGGCGCAGCGCGCGCCCTTCGTGTCGAGCGGGCGGGTGCTGCGGCTGCTGGCGCCGGTGCTGCTGCTGGTGCTGTGGTTTTTGGCCGCCTGGACCATGTGGGATCCAACTGGGATGTGCTGGGATCCCACTGGGATGGGCTGGGATCACATTGGGACGGGCTGTGATCTCACTGGGACATGCTGGGATCCCACTGGGATGTTCTGGGATCTGACTGGGGTGTGCTGGGATCCCACTGGGACGGGCTGAGATCCCACTGGGACATGCTGGGATCCCACTGGGATGTTCTGGGATCTCAGTAGGATGGGTTGGAGTCTCACTAGGATGGATGGGGGTCCCACTGGGATGTTCTGGGATCTGACTGGGATGTGCTGGGATCCCACTGGGATGTGCTGGGATCTCAGTGGGATGGGCTGGAGTCTCACTAGGATGGACGGGGGGTCTCAGTGGGAGGTACTGGGGTCTCACTGGGACATGCTGGGATCTCACTGGGACGTTCTGAGGTCCTACTGGGACAGGCTGGGATTTCACTGGGATGCACTGGGGTGCCCCTGGGACGTTCTGGGGTCTCTCACCCATCCCTCCCGGCACCCCAGGGTGCTGAAGGTGTTCCTGTCGCGCTCGGCGCAGCGCGCGCCCTTCGTGTCGAGCGGGCGGGTGCTGCGGCTGCTGGCGCCGGTGCTGCTGCTGGTGCTGTGGTTCCTGGGGACCTGGACCGTGTGGGATCCCACTGGGATGTGCTGGGATCTCACTGGGACGTGCTGGGATCCTACTGGGACATGCTGGGATCCCACTGGGATGTGCTGGGATCTCAGTGGGATGTGCCGGGATCCCACTGGGACGGGCTGTGATCTCACTGGGATGGGCTGTGATCTGACTGGGACATGCTAAAGTTCCCCTGGGACGTGCTGGGGTCCCCCTGAGATGTTCTGGGGTGCCCCTGGGATATTCTGGGGTCCCCCCAGGACGTTCTGGGGTCCCTGGGCCGGTCTCCTCACCCCTCTCCCTGGCACCCCAGGGTGCTGAAGGTGTTCCTGTCGCGCTCGGCGCAGCGCGCGCCCTTCGTGTCGAGCGGGCGGGTGCTGCGGCTGCTGGCGCCGGTGCTGCTGCTGGTGCTGTGGTTTTTGGCCGCCTGGACCGTGGCCACGCTGGAGAACGCCCGCAGGAACGTCCCGCTGGTCATCGGCGCCCAGACCGCCCGCGCCTGCGCTTCTCCCTCTGCGGCCACGACTGCTGGGACTACATGATGGTCATCGGTGAGAGCCGAGGGGTCCTGGGGTGCCCACGGCCCTGGGACCCCCCTGGAAATGTGGGGATTTTGTTCTTTTGTCTGTTTTGTCTTCCTGGAAGGATCTGGGGGTCCCTCATGGCCTCTGGACCCCATCCCATAATTGTGGGGAGCCCCCTGGAAATGTGGGGATTTCGTTCTCTTGTCCATTTTGTCGTCCTGGAGGAATCTGGGGGGTCCCCTCAGCCCATCCCATAATTGTGGGGATTTTGTTCTCTTCATTTTGTCTTCCTGGAAGGATCTGGGGGTCCCATGGTCCCTGGACCCCATCCCATAATTGTGGGCATTTCATTGTCTTGTCCATTTTGGCTTTCAGAAAGCTGCAAGGACCTGGGGATCTCCATAACCGCAGGATCACATCCCATAAATGTGGGGACTTTCATTTCCTTGCCTTTCATTCCCTTCCCTTTCATTCTTGGAGGCTGCAAGGACCTGGAATCTCCACAACCCCAGGATCTCACCCCATAAATGTGGGGCTTTCCATTTCCTTGTCCATTTAATCCTCCTGGAAGCTGCAAGGACCTGGGGGGTCTCACAGCTCTGGGACACCATCCCATAAATATCCCATGTGGGGCTTCCATTTCCTTGTTCATTTAATCCTGGAAGCTGCAAGACCTGGGGATCCCCACAACCCAGGATCCCATCCCATAAATGTGGGAATTTCATTTCCTTGTCCATTTAATCCTCCTGGAGCTGCAAGGACCCTGGATCCCCACAGCCTCAGGACTCCATCCCACAAATGTGGGGCTTTCATTTCCTTGTTCATTTAATCCTGGAGACTGCAAGGACCTGGGGTACCACAGCTCTGGGGCTCCATCCCCTAAATATCCCATGTGGGGATTTCATTTTCTATTCCATTTAATCCTGGAAGCTGCAAGGACCTGGGATCCCCACAGCCCTGAGACTCCATCCCACAAATGTGGGAATTTCATTTTCTTGTCCATTTAATCCTGGAAGCTGCAAGGACCTGGAATCCCCACAACCCAGGATCCCATCCCACAAATGTGGGAATTTCATTTCCTTGTTCATTTAATCCTGGAAGCTGCAAGGACCTGGGATCCCCACAGCCCTGAGACTCCATCCCACAAATGTGGGAATTTCATTTTCTTGTCCATTTAATCCTGGAAGCTGCAAGGACCTGGAATCCCCACAACCCCAGGATCCCATCCCATAAATGTGGGAATTCCATTTCCGTGTCCCTTTGATCCTCCTGAAGTTTCAAGCAGGGTTGGGGTGCCCCAGCTGCCTCCCACCCTCCCCCTGAGCACCCCCTGGTGCAGGAGTTGAGCCCCAGATTTTGGGGGCAAACAAAATTTGTGCCAGATTTTACCCCAGATTTTGGGGACAAACAAAATTTGTGCCAGATTTTGCCCCAGATTTTGGGGGTCAACAAAATTTGTGCCAGATTTTACCCCAGATTTTGGGGACAAACAAAATTTGTGCCAGATTTTACCCCAGATTTTGGGGGCAAACAAAATTTGTGCCAGATTTTACCCCAGATTTTGGGGGCAAACAAAATTTGTGCCAGATTTTTACCCCAGATTTTGGGGGCCAACAAATTTTGGTCAGATTTTGGCCCCAAAAGTGGCCTGGGAGATGCCCAGGGGGATGCTCCAGACCCAGCTCGTTCCCACATCACCCAAGGGTGGTGGGCAGCAGCTGAGCCCCCCAAAAGCTGGGTTAATCCATATATTAATTAATTAATTAATGTTAATTAATACACCAGAGTTAATACACAGTTTTATGTTTAGACTCAGTGTTTATTAATCCTTACCTAAAGCACAGCCCCACGAGTCGTGAGCTCTAACAAGGTGGGAAATTGAGGTGTCCTTGAGTTTTTCCAAGGTGTTTTAAGAGCTAATTACCCACTAACGAGATGACATTTATATTATTTATTTATTTATTTATTTATTTATTTATTTATTTATTATAATTTTATTATATTATTATTATTTATTATTTTATATTATTATATTTTTATTTATTTTATTTATTATTTATTATTATGATTTTTATTATTGTATTATTATTTATTATTTTATATTATTATATTATTATATTATTATATTATTATTTATTATATTTATTATTTTTATTTATTATTTTTATTTATTTTTTTTATTTCTTCTTTATTATTTTTTCGTTGCTCTTAACCCAATTTTTTGGGGGTTAAAAGCGACTAAAACTCCACAACGCAGACCCTTCCACCCACCAAGCAAAAACCACGAAGAAGATCTTAACCCACACCCTAAATCCTCCACACCCTACGTACCAAACCCTTCAACCTGAAGTTCTCAGGGTTCCCGCAGCTGCTCAGGGTGTCTGTGCTCTGCCCCACAGCCGAGGTGCTGCTCCTGCTCTGGGGCAGTTTCCTGTGCTACGCCACGCGCGCCGTGCCCTCGGCCTTCCACGAGCCGCGGTACCTGGGCATCGCCCTGCACAACGAGCTCGTGGTCTCTGCTGCCTTCCACGCGGTCAGGTAAGGCTGGGGGTCGAGGTTTCCACCCCTGGGGAGGTTCAGGAGGTTCCTCAAGGTGGGAAGGCTTTGCTGCTTGAGGGGAAAAAAATATAGGTAACACTTTGGGTTTTTTTTTTCTCTCTCTCTTTCTCTTTTATTCCATTTCACACACTTGTGGTAGCTCTGGTAAAAAAAAAAGCTTTGTAAGAGCAATGCTCAACTGATCCCATCCAGTTTGGGTGCTCTGGATCTCCAAGGAAAGGGGGTTTGAGTTCTCAGGACCCCCACGATGGGAGGAGTTTGGGTTCTCAGGGTCCCCACAATGGGAAGGGTTTGGGTGCCCGGACAGGGGGAGGCTGTGGGCTCTGGAGGTGGGGAGGGGGCTGCGGTGGGAGCTGGCACTGCCCTGCTGTCCCTTGCAGGTTCCTGATTGTCCCCCTCGCTGCATCCGGACTGGACTCTGCTGCTCTTCTTTGCTCACACCCACGGCACCATCACCATGACCCTGGCCCTGCTCTTCATTCCCAAGGTATCCCAGGAGCTGGGAAGGGGCTGGAGCCCAGGAGAGGCTCGGGGAGCTGGAAAAGGGCTCAGACTGGAGAAAATCGGGATCAGGAGGGATCTTGTGGCTCTCCACAGGTCCCTGACAGGAGGGGACAGCCGGGGTGGGGTCAGGCTCTGCTCCCAGGGAACAGGGACAGGAGAGGGAACGGCCTCAGGCTGTGCCAGGGGGGGATTTGGGTTGGATATTGGGAATTTCTCATGGAAAGGGTGATCAGGCATTGGAACAAGTGGAGCCCCCCCTGCCTGGAAGTGCTGGAGAACGCGTGGATGTGGCACTTGGGGACACAAGTGATGGCTTTGTCACCGCTGCGAGAACAGCTGGACTCACAGCTGGACTCACCGACCCGGGAGAGCTTTTCCATCCTCACAATTCCACAATTCCATCCCTAACACATCCCAGAGACTCGGGGAGCCGGGACAGGACCCTCCCGGGTGACTGTCCCCCGCTGTCCCCTGCAGTTCCTGCACACGGGCTCGCCGCTGCGGGAGGAGATCACGGCCGAGGTGTACGAGGACGAGCTGGACATGCGGCGCTCGGGCTCCTGCATGAACAGCAGCATCGCGTCCGCCTGGAGCGAGCGCAGTCTCGACCCCGATGACATTCGGGTGGGTGGCACACTCAGGACCTTCTTTTGACGCTAGCTGTGCAGAGTAAGAGGTGCCTTTCGCAATTTTTCCTGACGCAAAGCTGAGGGAGGGGACAAGAGGGTGGCGGGGTGACCCCACCCGGTGTGGGCAATGCGGGTGGGCGTCCTCTGGGCAGCGCGGGGGGGGATTTGGGGACACGGGGACAGCCCGGGGCTGGGCGGGGGCGCTCCCGGCCGCAGCCCCCGCTGTAGGAACTCTCCTCTCTCCCTTTTCTCCGCCGCGTCCCCCCACCCCTCTTCAGGAGGAGCTGAAGAAGCTTTTACCGGCAGCTGGAGGTGCACAAGACGTGGCGGATGGCGACCAACAACCCGCACCTGGCCAAGAAGCGCAGCTCCCGCCGCAGCCTCGCCCGCTCCATCCTGCGCCGGGGCAGCGCCGGGGACCGGGCTGGGGGACACCCTGGGGACCCTGTCCCGCCACAGCAGCGCCGGGGACCGGGCTGGGGACACCCTGGGGACCCTGTCCCGCCACAGCAGCGCCGGGGACCGGGCTGGAGTGACCCTGTCCCGCCGCAGCTCCTCGGCCAAGCGGCTCGGGGATGCCGGAGGCACCAGCCTGAGGATGCGGGATGAAAGCTCCCGGCGCCGCTCCTCGGCCCCGCGCAAGTCCCGCAGCTCCGAGGGACCCCGCCGAGGGTCGCGCACCCCCAGCCCGCCCGAGGAGCCTCGGCCGCCGGCGGGGACGGGCTCGGAGCAATCCGACAGCGACTCTCTGGACGCAGCCCCGCTGCTGTGCAAATCTGCCAGCGCCCAGAACCTGACGGGGCCCTGGCCGCGCCCCCCGGGCCGCGCCCCGCCCTTGCAGAAGTCGCACAGCGTTGTGAGCGGGGCTCGGGATGCGGCGCTGCTGGCCGCCCGCACGGCCGCCCGCAGGGACGAGTGGCACGGCAGCCGCCACCTCTCCGCGCCGGTCCCCGGTGACACCGCCACCCCCGAGGGTCGCCAGAGGGGCTCGGCCCCGCCGGGAGATGCCAAGGGACACAAACGCGTCACCTACGCGCCCATCAAGAGCGTCAGCGTGGACGGAGCCCACCCGGCCAGGAGGGTGCGGGTGACCGTGAGGAAAACCCCTCCTGCGCCCCCCGTGCGCTACCAGAGCCTGCAGCGCTCGGGGACAATCAGGGACAACCCGGAGCCACCCCCGGGCCCCCCGGCACAAGGGACAGCAGGGGACGAGCCGGAGCGCGTGTCCCCAAAGGCAGGGAAGGGCAGGGTGCTGGCCCCCAGCGCCAGCTCGGCTCACGTCTGTCCCTGGGAGCTGGTGCAGGACGAGATCCTGAGCAGGAAACAAAAAGCGGCAGAGTCAGGGAGCGCCGGGGACACTGCGGCCACCAGCCCCGGCCCCAAGCCGGCCCCCCAGAAGAGTTTCCGGAGCCTGGGCCTCGCCATCAAAGCCCTCAATCGCTCCAGGGGGAAGAGCATCCTGAAAGGGAAAAGCGAGGGGAGCCTCAGGAAGAGGGGCAGCAGCAGGAGGGACAAGTCCGGCGTGGCAGAGGCCTCGGCCGTGTCCCTCGGAGGGGTCAGCCCCGAGCCCGCTGCCAGGAGCGCCGAGGGCAGCGGGCAGAGCCTGGAGGTGCCGGCCCTGCAGCACAACAACAACGCCGCCACCCCCGGGGAAGGCGCGGACTGGGGGGACAGAGGGACGGGAGGACAGCGGGACAGCCTGGCCGCGGGGACAGGCCATGGGGACAACGCGGCAGAGGAGCCCAGCGCTGCCCCAGGGGCCGCGGGCATTGGCGGGGGGCTGGAGCCACCCAGAGAGGGTCACCAAGGAGAGGAATGTCCCCCGGAGGTGGCACGGGTACAGCCCCGGGAGGGGAGCGAGGGTCCTGCGGTGGATCCTGGGGTCACAGCGGGGGAAGGGACACTGGAGCAGCTGGAGGGGACCAGCGGGTCCTTGCAGCCCCGGGAGCACCCGGAGGAGGAGCAGCCGCCTGCCAAGCCCAGCCCGAGCAGCGCCCGGGGCGCGGCGGAGGTGAAGCCGCGGGGTGAGGTTTGTCCGCCCGGCTGGCTCGGAATCCCAGCGGGAAGGGGAGCCCTGATGCGCCAGGAGGCGATCGCGCCCCGGGAGGACGGCGGGACCCCAGAGAGCCCGGAGAAGGCGCTGGGAAATGGGGACAGCCAGCCCGAGGCCGAGCGGGGTCCCTGGAAGGAGCTGGAGCGGGGCCGGAGCGCGGGGAGATTCCAGCTCCAAACCGTGGATGGGAGGAGGTGAGGGGGATGCGCTGCGCTCTCCGGGCATGGAAAAACCACCAGAGCTGCCAAAAGTGGCCCCGGAGCAAGCAGAGGGCAGGAGGGCTGAGCTGTGCCCGTGGGAGAGCCGGGAGCAGGGAAGGAGCGTCCGGGCTGAAAATCTGCCCCTGGGACACAGAGGGGGCTCGGCCGGAGCAGGAGGGGCGGGGGTCCCCAAAGTCTGGAGAAGGTGTGGAGCAGCTGGGACCCCCAGCTCTGCCCAGACCCTCATCCCAGCAGGATGGAACCACGGAGAGAAAAAATATCTGTCCCTGGGAGGTGGAGGATGAGCCACGCTCAGAAAAAGAGATCTGCCCTTGGGAAGAGGCTGCAGCTCCGTCAGGGGAGGAGAGGTTGAGGCAGGACACACGAGGCACTTCCAAAAGGGAAGAAAAAGTAGGATCGAGAGGACTGGAAAAAGGAAAGCAGCCCCCAGGCAAACCTCTGCCCAAATCTCCTCCAGGGAAATCCCAGAGCTCAGAGAAGGCAGAGATCTGTCCTTGGGAGAGTCAGGATGTTAAACCCAGTGACAAAGCTGAAAATCTGTCCCTGGGAGGTGGATGAGCCTCAGGTGGAGAAGGGAACAGCCCCAGGAAAGGAGAAACTCCAGAAAAAGAAGCAACCAAAGCTCTGGAGAAGAGCAGCAAAGACCGAGAGTCCGTCTGTCCTTGGGAGAGCCTGGACACGGAGCAGCCCCAGGCCAAACCCCACACAGGGAGCTCAGCACTGCCCAAAGCAGCCCCAGGGAAATCTCAGAGCTCGGAGAAGGCAGAGATCTGTCCTTGGGAGGTCGAATCCATCGGCAAAGCCCAGATCTGTCCCTGGGAGGTGGATGAGCCTCAGGTGGAGAAAGGAACAGGCACCAGAAAGGAGAGATTCCCTGGAAAAGAAGACACCAAATCTCTGGAGAAGAGCAGCAAAGAGAGGGAATCGATCTGTCCATGGGAGAGCCCGGACACGGAGCAGCCTCTGGCCAAACCCCAGACTGGGAGCTCAGCACTGCCCAAAGCAGCCCCAGGGAAATCCCAGAGCTCAGAGAAGGCAGAGATCTGTCCTTGGGAGAGTCAGGATGTTAAATCCAGTGAAAAAGCTGAAATCTGTCCCCTGGGAGGGGGCTGAGCCTCCCTCCCAGCAGCCAAAGGCAAAGCAGGTCCCTGGTGGGGGCTCCAAGGGGGACAAGCGCATCACGCGCCAGGCAGCGCTGGCCAGCCCGGAGAGAGCCCTGGGGAGCAGAGACCGAGAGTCCGTCTGTCCTTGGGAGAGCCCGGACACGGAGCAGCCCCCGGGCAAACCCCAATCTGGGAGCTCAGAACTGCCCAAGTCTTCTTCAGGGAAATCCCAGAGCTCAGAGAAGGCAGAGATCTGTCCTTGGGAGAGTCAGGACTCCAAATCCAGCGACAAAGCTGAAATCTGTCCCTGGGAAGTGGCTGCACCTGAGATGGAGAAAGGAACAGCCCCAGGAAAGGAGAAACCCCCAGGAAAGGAAGACACCAAAGCTCTGGAGAAGAGCAACAAAGAGAGGGAATCGATCTGTCCATGGGAGAGCCTGGACACGGAGCAGCCCCAGGCCAAACCCCAGACTGGGAGCTCAGCACTGCCCAAAGCAGTCCCAGGGAAATCCCAGAGCTCGGAGAAGGCAGAGATCTGTCCTTGGGAGGTTGAATCCATCGGCAAAGCAGAAATTTGTCCCTGGGAGGGGGCTGAGCCTCACCTGGAGAAAGGAACAGGCACAGCAAAGGAGAAACTCCCACCAAAAGAAGCAACCAAAGCTCTGGAGAAGAGCAGCAAAGAGAGGGAATCGATCTGTCCATGGGAGAGCCTGGACACGGGGGCAGCCCCAGGCCAAACCCCAGACTGGGAGCTCAGCACTGCCCAAAGCAGCCCCAGGGAAATCCCAGAGCTCAGAGAGCCTGAAAGCCAAAATCTGTCCCTGGGAGTCTGAGGACTCTAAATCCAGTGACAAAGCTGAAATCTGTCCCTGGGAGGTGGCTGAACCTCAGCTGGAGAAAGGAAAAGAAAAGAACAAGATTCACACCAAGAGAAGCCTCCAAATCTCTGGAAAAGCAGAGCAAAGACCGAGAGTCCATCTGTCCTTGGGAGAGCCTGGACACGGAGCAGCCCCCGGCCAAACCCCAAACTGGGAGCTCAGCACTGCCCAAATCTTCTTCAGGGAAATCCCAGAGCTCAGAGAAGGCAGAGATCTGTCCTTGGGAGGTTGAATCCACTGGTAAAGCTGAAATCTGTCCTTGGGAGAGTCAGGACTCTAAATCCAGTGACAAAGCTGAAATCTGTCCCTGGGAGGGGGCTGAGCCTCACCTGGAGAAAGGAACTGGCCCAGGAAAGGAGAAACTCCCAGAAAAAGGAGACACCAAAGCTCTGGAGAAGAGCAGCAAAGAGAGGGAATCGATCTGTCCATGGGAGAGCCTGGACATGGAGCAGCTCCCGGGCAAACCCCAGACTGGGAGCTCAGCACTGCCCAAAGCAACCCCAGGGAAATCCCAGAGCTCGGAGAGCCTGAAAGCCAAAATCTGTCCCTGGGAGTCTGAGGACTCTAAATCCAGCAGCAAAGCTGAAATCTGTCCCTGGGAGGTGGATGAGCCTCAGCTGGAGAAAGGACCAGCCCCAGGAAAGGAGAAACTCCCAGGAAAAGAAGCGACCAAAGCTCTGGAGAGGGACAGCAAAGAGAGGGAATCGATCTGTCCTTGGGAGAGCCTGGACACAGAGCAGCCTCTGGCCAAACCCCAGACTGGGAGCTCAGCACTGCCCAAAGCAACCCCAGGGAAATCCCAGAGCTCGGAGAAGGCAGAGATCTGTCCTTGGGAGAGTCAGGATGTTAAATCCAGTGAAAAAGCTGAAATCTGTCCCTGGGATGTGGATGAGCCTCAGGTGGAGAAAGGAACAGGCACAGCAAAGGAGAAACTCCCAGGAAAAGAAGCAACCAAAGCTCTGAAGAAGAGCAGCAAAGACCGAGAGTCCGTCTGTCCTTGGGAAAGCCCGGACCCAGAGGATCCATCCAAGAAATCCGACAGCACGGAGAGCAGGAAATCTGAAATTTGCCCCTGGGAAGCAGCAGAGCCCATCGTGTCAGAGGAGGAAATCTCCCAGGCACAGGGAGCCCACAGAGCTTCTCCCGCAGGGGTGGCACAGCCGGGAGCCAGCGCCGTGTCTCCAACACTTCTGGAAAAATCCGGGGGCAGATCCCGTGGGGAAGCCGAGCACAAGCCCCTGTGCCGGCTCCTGCCCAGCATCCAGCACCCAGGGGTGGGCAGCAGCCCCAGCCCCGGCCCTGGCCTGGCTCAGGTTTGTCCTTGGGAGGCTGCAGAGGCGCCAGCAGCAGCTGCCGAGCCCGGCCCGGACACGAGGAAAAGCTCCGAGGTGTGTCCGTGGGAGGAGGAGAGCACGGATCCCTCCTGGAGCTGCCCCGGGCAGGGCAGGGCTGGGGGGAGCCCCCGGGATGGAGGTGGGGAGTGAGGGGATCCCAGCACCAGCGGCTCCATCCATGGATCCATCCATCCATCCCTCCATGGATCCATCCCTCCATGGATCCATCCATCCATCCCTCCGTGGATCCATCCATCCATCCATCCATGGATTCCATCCCTCCATGGATCCTTCCATCCATCCCTCCCTCCAGTCTGGGAGGGAAAGGCTGGAGCTGGATCCATCCTTCCATGGATCCATCCATCCATCCCTCCAACTTCCATCACTGGCTCCATGGATCCATCCAAGGATCCATCCCTCCATCCAAGGATCCCTCCCTCCCTCCAGTCTGGGAAGGAAAGGCTGGAGCTGGATCCATCCCTCCCTCTAGTCCAGGCGGGAAAGGCTGGAGCTGGATCCATCCCTCCCTCCATCCATCCATGGATTCCAACCCTCCATGGATCCTTCCATCCATCCCTGCATGGATCCATCCCTCCATCCATGGATCCATCCCTCCATCCATGGATCCATCCCTCCATCCATGGATCCATCCCTCCATCCATGGATCCATCCCTCCACCATCCATCCATGGATTCCATCCCTCCATCCATGAATTCCCTCCCTCCATGGATCCATCCCTCCATCCATGGATTCCATCCCTCCCTCCCTCCCTCCAGTCTGGGAGGGAAAGGCTGGAGCTCGATCCATCCCTCCATCCATCCCTCCATCCATGGATCCATCCCTCCACCATCCATCCATGGATTCCATCCCTCCATCCGTGGATTCCATCCCTCCATCCATGGATTCCATCCCTCCATCCGTGGATTCCATCCATCCATCCGTGGATTCCATCCCTCCCTCCAGTCCGGGAGGGAAATGCTGGAGCTGGAGGCTGCTCCCCCTTGCCCAGCCCCAGTTTTGCTCTGGGGCTGTGAGGCTGAAGGTCCCGGCTGTGTAATTTTGTGTAAATACAGGAAATAAACGGAATTATCTACGGAGTGTGCTTGGAGAGGTGGGGAAGAGCTGGGATATCCCCAGGGAAGGGACTGGAGAGGAAATCCAGGGGTTCAGTGAGGGAGGCTGGCTGGAAGGCTATTCTCCCAAAAAAGCCACATTCCACCCCCAAAAAAACCCTTTTTCTTTCCACCCAAAACCCCCTTTATCTTCAGAGCCAGGGCTGGGGAACCCCACAGAACCCCAGGCTTGGAGGGGAGGGACCTCAAAGCCCATCCAGGGACACCTCCCACTGTCCCAGGGTGCTCCAACCTGGCCTTGGACACTTCTAGGGATCCAGGGGCAGCCACAGCTTCTCTGGGAATTCCATCCCAGCCCCTCAGCACCCTCAGAGGGAGGAATTCCCAATATCCCACCTATCCCTGCCCTCTGGCATTCCCTGTGTCCCTCCATCCCTCTCTCCATCCTTCCTTCAGGAATCCTCAGTGAGATCACCCCCAAAATCCAATTTTCCAGCCTGAACAACCCCAATCCTCTCCTTGCTCTCAGGAATTCCATCCCCTCCTGCCCTGAGCTCCACCAGGCACAGCCACAGAGGGATCTGAGCTCAGCTCCTGAGAGGCTCCACGGAAAAGGTTTTGGGGTTTTTTTTTGGGAACAGAGGGATTGTGACACCCCTGTGACATCCCAGAGGACGTGGCAGGGGTTCCAGTGCTGGCTCCTCTCCCAGCACAGCACAAAGAGGAGGCCCTGCCCTCCCAAAAGGAACAGAGAGGCAAAAAGGAGCCTCAGCTCCTCTTTTTACAGCTCTGCAAAGCCCCTCTGGAGGAGGAAAGAGGAATTCCCTGAACTCTCCCACGCTCTGGAAGTGGCTGAGTTAAAAAGCAGGACAAGAAGGAGAAAAAAAGGGGTTTTTTAGGTGAGCAGGGAGGATTTTGCTCTATGAGCTGAGCAGAGCAGAAAGAGAGAAGCAGCCTCACAGGTTTATTCCCAAACATTGAAAAATTTAAAAATTTAAAAAAAAAAGTGTTTTCCCAGCTCAGGCATCCTGGAAAAGTGGAGCTGTAAATGTCACCGTGTCCACAGGATGGTGCCAGTCCCTCAGTGACAGCAGCAGCTCTGTCACCAACCCCAGCCCCTCGTGAGGGAATCAGGAGTGAGATTAAATCCAATATCAGCTCTGCTGCAGCTCCTCTGGGGAACTGCAAGGGCAGCGCCCCCCTCACCACAGAACTTGAGTTAAAATCTCCCTTTAAATTAAAAAAAAATAAATTAAAGTTTGGGAATCAGCGGAGAAAGAGAGATGGGAACAAACCGTGCCAACAGCCACTGGTGGAAGCTTTAATGAGTGGCCTGTGTCACCTCCCAGGGAGGTGACAACCACTCCAAGGGCTCTCCCATGGAATTCCAGGACAGAGGGTGGCCCGTGGGTGCTCCTCATCCTCATGGAAACCCAGCGAGGGTGAGGCTGAAGCACACAGAGTCTGCTGGGGCAGAGCCAAACTCTTCCCAGGGCTCATCCAGACCCTCCTCCCAAGCCCCTCTGGGCTCCTTGAAGGACAAATCCGGAGTGGTTGGAGCCCATTCCCGAAATTTGCTCCCAGAAAAGGCACAGCCACATCCAACACGTTCCCTCCCGGCCTGTTTGCTGGCCCTGTCCGCCTTCCAGAACTTTCTACTTCACTTCTTCGTGCTCCTGTGGGGGATCCGGGGCTGGGGCAGGAATCATCACCGTCTGGAAAAGCAAGGGACAAAGATCAGCAGGAAAAAAGGGAGCAGAAGGTTGTGGAAAGGGAAAAAAGGGGGATCAGGTGGAGGCAGGAGAAGGGAATGGGATGGGAAGCCTTGAATTATGCTGGAATTCTTCCCTCTTTCCTCTCCAAGATGTATTTTTAGTAACAGAGGGAGGCAGGGAAGCTTTTCCAGGTCGGACACAGGGGGAAATAATTCCCAAAATTATCCCACACATCGCCCTCAGCCATTCCCAAGCCCCCAACCTCCCATTGCACCTCCAGGGAACAATTCCACGGACATTCCAAACTGTGGATGAACTCCCCAGCTTCCCCTCCCAGCTTTGTCCAGAACGATCCCCAGGGATCTGTGGGAGATCCAATTTTTCCCCCCAGGGAGCTCCAATTTTTCCCCCCAGGGATCCCAAATTTTTTCCCCCCTAGGGATCCCAAATTTTTTCTCCCCAGAGAGCCCAAATTTTTTCCCCCAGGGATCCCAAATTTTTCCCCCTACAGATCCCAATTTTTCCCCCCACAGACCTCCAATCTTCCCCCCCAGGGAGCTCCAACTTTTCCCCCCACGGATCCCAAATTTCCCCCCATGGATCCCAAATTTTTCCCCCCACGGATCCCAAATTTTTCCCCCCACGGATCCCAAATCTTCCCCCCACGGATCCCAAATTTTTCCAGCTCTTTCCCCACCTTAATGATGGGATCCTTGGGCGGGGCCCACTCTGGGACGATCTTGCCGTGCATCCTCCAGGTTCCATAAGGATTCACCAGGTATTTCTCAAACACAACATATTCCAGAACATCCTTGGGAATGTCCTCCCCGCCGTACATCAGCCGCCCAAAGCGGTCATAGATGGCCAAAATCTGGGAAAAGATCCAAAAAAATATATATATCCCAGGATGGATGGGGGTTTGGAGTGATCTGGGAGAGTGGGAGGTGTCCCTGCCCATGGGAATAAATGGGATTAGTCATGTTTAGAATAGATTTGTGGGGAAAAGGGGAAATTTGGGGGGGAAAAGGTAGGAAAAGGCGGGAATTCGTGAGGGGGAAAAGGGGAGATCCGTAAGTGGAAAAAGGGGGAAATTGTGAGGGGAAAAAAGGGGAAATTGCGAGGGGGAAATTGTGAGGGGGGAAAAAGGAGAGATTCGTGAGGGGGAAAAAGGAGAGATCCGTGAGGGGGGAAAAAAAGGGAATTTGCAAGGGGGAAAAGGGGGGAATTGTGAGGGGAAAAGGGGGGAATTGTGAGGGGAAAAAGGGGGGAATTGTGAGGGGGAAAAGGGGGGAATTGTGAGGGGAAAAGGGGGGAAATTGTGAGGGGGAAAAGGGGGAAATTGCGAGGGGAAAAAGGGGGAATTTGCGAGGGGGAAAAGGGGGAATTTGCGAGGGGGAAAAAGGGGGAAATTGTGAGGGGAAAAAGGGGGGAATTTGTGAGGGGAAAAAGGGGGGAATTTGTGAGGGGAAAAAGGGGGGAATTTGTGAGGGGAAAAAGGGGGGAATCTGTGAGGGGGAAAAAGGGGGGAATCTCTGAGGGGGAAAAAGGGGGGAATCTGTGAGGGGGAAAAAGGAGAGATTCGTGAGGGGGAAAAAGGAGAGATCCGTGAGGGGGGAAAAAAAGGGAATTTGCAAGGGGGAAAAGGGGGGAATTGTGAGGGGAAAAGGGGGAAATTGTGAGGGGAAAAGGGGGGAATTGTGAGGGGAAAAGGGGGGAATTGTGAGGGGGAAAAGGGGGAAATTGTGAGGGGGAAAAGGGGGAAATTGGAAGGGGGAAAAAGGGGGAATTTGGAAGGGGGAAAAAGGGGGAATTTGGAAGGGGGAAAAAGGGGGAATTTGGAAGGGGGAAAAAGGGGGAATTTGGAAGGGGGAAAAGGCCGGAATTTCGAGGGGGAAAAGGCCGGAATTTCGAGGGGAAAAGGGGGAAATTTTGGGGAAAGGCCTGAATTTGTAGGGGCAAAGGGGGAATTTGTGGGGGAAGGGCACAAATTCGCGAGGGAAGGGCACTAACTCGTGAGGGGGAAGGGCACAAATTCGTGAGGGGGAAGGGCACAAATTCGCGAGGGGGAAGGGCACAAATTCGCGAGGGGAAGGGCACAAATTCGCGAGGGGAAGGGCACAAATTCGTGAGGGAAGGGCACAAACTCGTGAGGGAAGGGCACAAACTCGTGAGGAGAAGGGCACAAATTCGTGAGGGGGAAGGGCACAAACTCGTGAGGGAAAAAGAGGAATTTGCAGGTGAAAAGGAGCAAAGCCAAGGCCCGTGGCAGGGCTCACCTGGCGGCTGTGCATCCTCACTGTCACCTGCCCGTAGAGGTTGCCCCGGTTCATGACGCTGTCACAGCGCACGTGCACCACCCTGGGCGGCTCCAGCGACTCCACAAACCTCCAGCGGATGGTTTTGTACCTGTTCCCACGCACCATGTCCTGCCACGAGGAGGCAGCTTTAATTTAATGATTTAATTAATTAAAAAATTGAATTTTTTTTGATTAGAAAAGGAAAAAAATCAGCCGCAAAAAAATCGGTTCCGACTCGGTTTGGATGTGAATGGGGCAATGAGAAAACATTGCACAAAATATATTGATTTTTAAATTTAATGTAATAAAAAAATCAGCTGCGACTCGGTTTGGATGTGAATGGGGCAATGAGAAAACATTGCACAAAATAACTGATGATTTAATTCACTAAAATATTGATTATTAAACTTAATTTAAAAAAATCAGCTCCAACTGGGTTTGCGTGTGAATGGAGCAATGAGAAAACATTGCACAAAATAATTAATGATTTAATTCATTAAAATATTGATTTTTAAATTTAATTTAATAAAAAAAATCTCCTCCGACTCCATTTGGATGTGAATGGGGCAATGAGAAAACATTGCACAAAATAACTGATGATTTAATTCACTAAAATATTGATTATTAAACTTAATTTTTAAAAATCAGCTCCAACTCGGTTTGGGTGTGAATGGAGCAATGAGAAAACATTGCACAAAATAATTAATGATTTAATGAATTAAAATATTGATTTTTATATTTAATTTAATAAAAAAAATCTCCTCCGACTCCATTTGGATGTGAATGGGGCAATGAGAAAACATTGCACAAAATAATTAATGATATAATGAATTAAAATGTTACATTTTATAATTAAACAGAAAATCAGCCGCAAAAAAATCAGCTCCAACTCTGTTTGGATGTGAAGGGGGCAACGAGAAAACATTGCAGAAAGTAATTAATTTTATTAATTAAAATATTAAATTTTGTAATTTAAAAGAAATCAGCTGCAAAAAATCAGCTCCGACTCAGTTTGGATGTGAATAGGGCAATGAGAAAACACTGCACAAAATAATTAGTGATTTAGTTAATTAAAATATTGATTTTTTAAATTTAATTTCATTTAAAAAATCAGCTGCGACTCAGTTTGGATGTGAATGGGGCAATGAGAAAACCCTGCACAAAGTAATTGATTTAATTAATTAAAATATTAAATTTTATAATTAAAAATAAGTAATCTCCAACTTGGTTTGGCATTGTGCTGTGCAGGGGTTGGACTGATGATCCCTGGGGGTCAATTCCAGCTGAAAATATCCCCAAAATTCCAGATACTTACGGGGTAGCAGCGCTCGGTCACCAGGGAGTGAAGTTTCTGCTTGTTAAAGCTGCAAGGGAAACAGCCCAGTCACCTCAGCACAGGAAGAGATGTTCCCCAAAAATTCCTGCTTTTCCCACCAATTCCCACTTCCCCACACAAATTCCCACTTTCCCCCAAAAAATTCTCATTTTTACCCCACAAATTCATGCATTTTCCCCCCACAAATCCATCTTTTCCCCCATAAATTCCTGCTTTCCTCCACAAATTCTACTTTTCCCCCACAAATTCCCACTTTCCCCCCAAAAAAATTCCCACTCTCCCCCCTAAATTCCTGCTTTTATGCCATAAATTCTCCCTCTCCCCCAGAAATTCCCTTTCTCCCAAAAAATCCCTTTTCCCCCTCACAATTTCCCCTTTACCCCTCAAAAATTCCCCCCTTTTCCCCCTCACAATTTCCCCCTTTTCCCCTCACAATTTCCCCCTTTTTCCCCTCGCAAATTCCACCTTTTTCCCTCACAATTTCCCCCTTTCCCCCTCACAATTTCCCCCTTTCCCCCTCACAATTTCCCCCTTTTTCCCCTCACAATTTCCCCCTTTTTCCCCTCACAATTTCCCCCCTTTTCCCCTCACAATTTCCCCCCTTTTCCCCTCACAATTTCCCCCCTTTTCCCCTCACAATTTCCCCCCTTTTTCCCCTCACAATTTCCCCCTTTTTCCCCTCACAAATTCCACCTTTTTTCCCCTCACAAATTCCACCTTTTTTCCCCTCACAATTTCCCCCTTTTCCCCTCACAATTTCCCCCTTTTCCCCTCGCAATTTCCCCCTTTTCCCCTCACAATTTCCCCCTTTTCCCCCCTCACAATTTCCCCCTTTTCCCCCCCTCACAATTTCCCCCTTTTCCCCCCCTCACAATTTCCCCCTTTTTCCCCTCACAATTTCCCCCTTTTTCCCCTCACAAATTCCCTTTTTCCCCTCACAATTTCCCCCTTTCCCCTCACAAATTCCACCTTTTTCCCCTCACAATTTCACCTTTTTCCCCTCACAATTTCCACCTTTTTCCCCTCACAAATTCCCCCTTTCCCCCTCACAATTTCCCCCCTTTTCCCCTCACAATTTCCCCCCTTTTCCCCTCACAATTTCCCCCCTTTTCCCCTCACAATTTCCCCCCTTTTCCCCTCACAATTTCACCTTTTTCCCCTCACAATTTCCCCCCTTTTCCCCTCACAATTTCCCCCCTTTTCCCCTCACAAATTCCACCTTTTTCCCCTCACAAATTCCACCTTTTTCCCCTCACAAATTCCCCCTTTTTCCCCTCACAAATTCCCCCTTTTTCCCCTCACAAATTCCCCTTTTCCCCCTCACAAATTCCCCTTTTCCCCCTCACAAATTCCCCCTTTTTCCCTTCACAAATTCCCTTTTCCCCTCACAATTTCCCACTCCACAGGGCTCAGGGAAGGGCCTCACTTTGCCAGGGAGTTGTGAGCCTCAATAAATATCTCCTGGGCTTTCTCAGGGAAGGTTTTGGTGCTGAAATCCGGCTCGTGATCCTTGATCTTCCGCAGGCTGGGAAAAGAAAAATAAAAATTTACAGAAACAACGAATTGGAGCTGTCCTGGATGTTTGGATCCTACAGGATTCCATCCCAGCTTTTACCAGCTGAGAGTTGGAGATCCCCCCATTAGGACAAAACCTTCAGAAAAGAGACAAATCCAAAGAATTCTAAAAAATTAGGAGTGGCACAGTGTGGGCATTCCCAGCAGGAGAGGTGGGAACTCCTGGGGAAGGGGAACAACAAAATAATGGGGAAAGCTGGGAGGAAACAATCTTTAAAATCATCCAGAGATCTCTCAGCCCCCTTACAGAGGAGGTTTGAGGGGTCTTGGGGATGTTTGAGGGGACGTGGGGGGATTTGGGGGCTCCTGGGTGGCCTGGAAAAGACCTGGGAGGATTTTGGGGAGTCCTGGGGTGGCTTTGGGGAGTTTTGGTGGGTTCTGAGGGGTCCTGGAGGGGTCTTGGGAGGGATTTGTGGGGGTCCTGGACAAGTTTAGGGGAGTTTCGAGGGGATATGGGGGGGTCTTGGCTGGCCTGGAGGTGACCTGGGAGGATTTCGAGGAGTCCTGGGGTGGTTTGGGGAGGTTTTGGGGAGTCTTGGCTGGCCTGAAATCCTTAGGAGGATTTGGGGAGGTCCTGGTGGAGTTTTGAGAGGATTTGGGGGGCCCTGGATGGCCTGGAGGTGACCTGGGAGGATTTCAGGGAGTCCCAGAATGGTTTGGGGGAGTTTTGGGGGTCCTGGAAGGGTCTTGGGAGGGATTTGAGGGGGTCCTGGATGAGTTTGGGGAAATTTTGAGGGGATTTGGAGGGTCTTGGCTGGCCTGGAGGTGACCTGGGGGAGTCCTTAGGAGGATTTGGGGAGGTCCTGGTGGAGTTTTGAGAGGATTTGGGGGGCCCTGGATGGCCTGGAGGTGACCGGGGAGGATTTCAGGGAGTCCCAGAATGGTTTGGGGGAGTTCTGGGGGTCCTGGAAGGGTCTTGGGAGGGATTTGAGGGGGTCCTGGATGAGTTTGGGGAAATTTTGAGGGGATTTGGAGGGTCCTGGATGGCCTGGAGGTGACCTGAGAGGATTTCGAGGAGTCCTGGGGTAGCTTGGGGGAGTTTTGGGGGGATCTGGGTGGTCCTGGAGAGGTCTTGGGAGGGATTTGAGGGGGTCCTGGACAAGTTTGGGGGAATTTTGAAGGGATTTCAGGGAGTCCTGGGTGGCCTGGAGGTGACCTGGGAGGATTTTGGTGAGTCCCGGCGTGGTTTGGGGGAGTTTTGGGGATCCTGGAAGGGTCTTGGGAGGGATTTGAAGGGGTCCTGGATGAGTTTGGGGAAGTTTTGAGGGGATTTCAGGGAGTCCTGGGGTAGTTTGAGGGGATTTGTGGGGTCCTGGGTAGCTTGGAGGGAACTGGGGGAGGAATATCCCCAAAGGCCAGGCCCAGGCCGGACAGAACAGAGGTTCTGCAGCAGATTAATGAAGCTAATTAGCTAACGAGGGGTACGTACGCCAGTTGGGAGGCTGCTGTCTGCCTCAGCTTCTGCATCTGCTGCTTGACGCCGTCCTTGGACAGCGAGGTGAGGCGGGCATCGCCCTCGGGGGGCACGTAGGGATCCATGATTTCAGCTGGGAGCAGGGAAAAGCAGCTCAGGAGGAGGCTCAGGAGGAGCAGGGAGTGAGGAGAGGAAAGGGGAGCAGGCAGAATTCCTGGCCTGAGCTGGTGCTGCTCTCTGCTGTTCCCCTCACAGCCCAGGGAAGAGGGAATTCTCAGGGCTGCCCCTGGATCCCTGGAAGTGTCCCTGGACGGGGTTTGGAGCACCCAGGGACAGCGGGAGGTGTCCCTGCCACGGCAGGGGTGGCACAGGACGGGATTTCAGGTCCCTTCCCACCCAAACCATTCCATGGCTCCACTTTTACACAGGGAGAAATGCACTCGAGAGGGGATTTTGGGGAGAAAACTGCCCTGTGAGGGTGGTGAGACCCCAGCACAGAGCAGCTGAGGCTGCCCCTGGATCCCTGGAAGTGTCCCAGGCCAAGCTGGAGCACCCAGGGACAGTGGGAGGTGTCCCTGCCATGGCAGGGGTGGCACAGGACGGGATTTCAGGTCCCTTCCCACCCAAACCATTCCATGATGTCACTTCCCAGATCCACGGCGCGTTGCTCCACTTCTACAGATGAACAAATGGAGTCAGGAAGGGATTTTGGGAGGGAATTCCTCCCTGTGAGGGTGCTCAGACCCTGGCTCAGATCAGCTGAGGCTGCCCCTGGACCCCTAGAAATGTCCCAGGCCAGGCTTGGAGCAGCCTGGGACAGTGGGAGATGTCCCCACCCTGGCAGGGGTGGCACTGGATGGGATTTCCCAACCCAAAAATTCAAGTAGGCACCAACAGCTTCGGAGATCAGGCAGGGAAACCTCTCCCCTGGCCAGAAGGAACAGCGGGGCAGGAATTCCGCCTCATTTCGCCCGATTCTCCCTCTCACGACGCCTCCCAGCCCAGGCTGTGCCCCCGTTTGTGCCGTACCCGTGCACGCCAAGAAGAAGGTGCGCTCTATGCGCTCCTCCGGGAAGATCGGCTCCGACTGCTTGAGGCGCCTCTCCCTCTCCTCAGGGCTCAGCTCCCGGGCCCACTCGGGCACCCGCGGGCATTTCCTCCTGCTCCTCACCGGCACAACCACACACGACGCGCCGGGACGGAGCAGGGACTCTGCAGCCTGAGGGGAGGCAACAGCAGAGGCGCGGAGTGAGCCCAGCACCGCCTGCGCCGTCATTTATTTCCCCCTCACGCCTCGCACAGGCTCTCCCCTGCACACAGCGCTCGCCCCGCGGCCCCACAGCCGCTCCCCACCGCCCCTCACGGCGCTCTCCCCAGCCCCACCTTCCAGCAGAGCAGCGGAGCCGTACGGCCCAACCCCGCCGCCATGGCGGCCGCCATCTTGTCCCCGCCGCGGGGGATGGCGGGAAGGGAGGGGTGGGCGGGGCCACGCGGGGCGCGCGCGCGCGCGCGGGAAGGGGCGTGGCCGGCGGGAGCCCGCGCCGCGCCCGCGAGTGGAAAATTCCATCGGCTGCGGAGCCCGGGGTGGGCGGGGCCAGGGCGGGAGGCTCCGCCCACCGCGCCCCCCCACCCACCCCCACCCACCGCGGAGGGGGGACCCCCGTGCCTGGTGCAGTGCGGGGGGAGGGGGGGGTCCCGGGTAATGGGGGAGGGGGGATGTCACCCCCATGTCACCCCCATGTCACCCCCATGTCACCCCCATGTCACCCCCATGTCACCCCCCATCCCCCACACGGGTCACACGTGCGGCAGGCGCGGGGTCCCCACCCTGTCCCATTCTGGGGATGCTGAGCCCCCTCCCCAGAGCCGCAGGGTCCCCCCGGAGCTGTAGTGACACCCCCTGGACCTTCAGAAACCCCCCCAATCCCGCAGGGCCTGCTCGGACACGCAGAGCCTCCCCCGGCCTGCAGAGCCCCCCTCGGACCTCCAGATTTGTCCCCCCAGACCCGCAGGGTCCTCCTTGGACCTTCAGAACCCCCCTCCCCAATCCCGCAGGGCCTGCTCGGACACGCAGAGCCCCCCTAGGACCTCCAGATTTGTCCCCCCAGACCCGCAGGGTCCTCCTTGGATCTTCAAACCCCCCTCCCCAATCCCGCAGGGCCTGCTCGGACACGCAGAGCCCCCCTCGGACCTGCAGAGCCCCCCTCGGACCTCCAGATTTGTCCCCCCAGACCCGCAGGACTCCTCGAGCCCCCTCCCCGATCTGCATAGACCACCCCCCGGAGACGTAGGAAGCCCCCCCGGATTTCCAGAGCTCCCCCGGACCCCCCGGTTCCTGCACCCCCCAGCAGCTCCGTGGCTTTTGTCCGATGCTTTTGGGATTTCGCCTCGCAGCAGCCCCTGGCGCTGGTGGCGGATTGGGGGGAGGGCTCGGGGGCAGGGGTCCCTCCGGAGCCCAGGACGCGGCACCCCCGGGAGAGCCAGAGGGGCTCGGGGGTCCCTCCAAACATCCCTGCGACAATCCAGAACGCAGCACCCCCCGCCCTAAAACACAAACCCAGCTCATCCCAAACCTTCTTCCCTTGAAACCCCATCCCTGAGAGCCGCCCTGGGGGACGCTCATCACCCGCCCACGCCCGCACAGCCACAGGCGAGCCCAGCCCGGGGGCGCGAAGCCCGGGGGGGCTCCGTGGAGCTGGCCCCGCTCCCGGTTCGCTTTGGGGACTGTTGATCTTGGCTCCGAGGCCGCGTTGCTCCATCGGACAGCTGGTTAATGTGTACTGACGGCTCCGCTGTGCCCGAGACCGTTGATCCCGGCCCGGGCTCTTATCGGAGCCAGCGGCAGCGGGGCCGAGCCGGGAGCGGCGGAGCGGGGCTGGGCAGGGGGCAGCGGGAGCACCCCTGGGTGGGGGGATCGCGTTTGCAGCCCGCCAGCACCTCCCAAAATTCGGCGTGATGCTCACCCGGGGGTGAGCATCACGCTCAAATATTGTCCTTTCTGTTTCAATTCTTTGCTACAGCTCTAGCACAGAGACAGTTTTGACCAAGTTTGCCTTTTAACGCTTTCTCTGTAAAGTATTCCCACAGTGAACAGAAATAACCCTTTCAGTCTTACATTTTAGGGCAAAAATGACCCTGTCTGTGCTGATGCATATCAGCTGATTCACATGGTCATCCTACAAAAGAAAAATGTGATGCGATTCCTAAATTGTAGCATAAGCATAATAGCAGTCACATTTTTATGTTGAAATAAAAACCTTTAACTCACATTACTGTGATCACACTTCAGTGCAAAAACAGCAGAGAGGTCCCCGCGGAATTCCCGGTGGGAAAAGCGGAGGAGCCCTCTGGAAAAGCGGGATGAAGCCCCCGGGGCTGTGGAGACAGAGCTGGAGCAGCCGGGGTTGAGTCAGCGGCTCCAGAGCCCCACGGCCCCGGTGCTTTCCCACGGCTCCACGCTCGTGGGGCCGGATTTTCTCTCCCGGCCGCCCTGGGATGCCAGCCCGGCCGGTTTCACCCCCGTGGGCAGCGCTAGGGGGCTCTGGAACCCCTCTGGAGCCACGTCCTTGCCCGTGGGGGGCTCCTGAGGGTCTCAGCCCCGGAGCATCCCTGAGGCAATTCGGGATGGGGACACGGAGATGCCGCCGGGTGTTGTCCCCAACCCACCCTGTGCATTTCTTGCAAAGATTTGTCCCGTGGGGAGAGCAGGATCAGGGCTCAGCACCCGCCCCAAGCTGTCCCCGCCAGCTCCAGGCAGGGGCTTGGCCACACATTTCCCTCCATCCTTGTGCAACTTGTCCCAGGTGCCCGGCGGGACAAGGAGGGGACGGGCAGAGCCGCACGCACACACGGAGAGGGGAAAATCCAGGGGAAAACGCCTCCCAAACCCCCGGGAATGACCCGCGGAGCAGGAGGCCCCGGGAGCTGCTCGCTGCTGTCCCCGCGCTCCCGAATGCCAGAGATTCCAGCCCTAAGCCGGCGGCCCAGACCTGCGAGGCAGGATTAGCCGGTGCCCTCCGGCTGCTCCCGGCAGAGCGGCGAAAACTCCGGCGAGAGAGAGAGAGAAGAAAAAAAAAAAAGCCTCTCTTGGATTTTTTTTTTTTTCTTTCTTCCCCATTTTTTTTCTTTGTTTTTTCCTAATTAGAAGGGAGCACTGACAGCGGTTGGTGGCTGCAAGAGGCTCTGGGTTAATTACAGCTCCTGGCTCTCACCCCGTGCGTTTTACCCCGGGCCCTCCCCAGTCTGGCACTACAGGAGAGCCCGGTTTGGTCGGGACACGGCGGAGGAGGCGGCTTGCCCCCGGCTTTCTCCATGGAGCCCGGCTCTTTCTCTCTTTCTTCCTTCTTATTTTATTTCTTTTTAATTTTTTTCTCTGGATTCTTGCTGACAGCAGCATCTGTCACCTCCCAGCATCTCCCGTGTGGAGCAGCACCCGCGGAAAGCGCCCGGAGCTCTGTGCCAAGCACAAGCCCCGTGGCCACCGTGGCCACCGAGCCCCCCCTTGGCAGGCCAGGAGGGCACCCGGTGACCCCGCGGCCACCCGGGGTGGGAATTAAAGCTCGGAGGAGACAATCCCCTCCCGCTCTGCTCCAGGAATAGTTCCATCCCTCCCCTGACCTTCCCGTGGCTGTGCCAGGGACGGTCACCCGCGGTGCCAGCACCGCGCCAGGGCGGGAGGGGACGGGGTTGGTGCCCTGGCAGAGTCCCCCAGCGCGGCTGTGACACTGCTGTCCCTCTCCTGCCGTCCTGCTGCGGTGGCCTCGGGGTGTCTCCAGCGTGGCACGGCCGGGTCCAGCTCCATCCATCCCGCCGAACCGCGGGGTCCAGCCCTTCCCCGGCTGCAGGGCAGAGGGGACTTTCCGCCCAGAATTCCCTAAAATTCCCTAAAATTCCGCCCAGAATTCCCTAAAATTCCGCCCAGAACCCCGCCAGGATTCCATAAAATCCCGAAACATTCCCTGGACCAGCTCCCAGCGCCGATGTCCCCCCAGCCCGCAGCCTGCCCGCATCTCCGTGTCCCCGTGTCCCCACGTCCCCGCGTCCCCGCGTCCCCGTGTCCCCATGTCCCCATGTCCCCGTGTCCCCATGTCCCCATGTCCCCGTGTCCCCATGTCCCCGTGTCCCCATGTCCCCATGTCCCCGTGTCCCCATGTCCCCGTGTCCCCATGTCCCCGTGTCCCCATGTCCCCGCGCCCCGCCGGGAGCTGGCAGGACGGAGCAGGGCGGCAGCTGCCCGAACCCCCCGCGCGGCTCCAGCTGTTTCCAGCTGTTTCCAGCTGTTTCCAGCTGTTCCCTTGTCTCCCCTGCCCTCCCCGGGGCTCTGCAGCACAATGCGGCCCCGCGGCAGCCCCGGGTGAACCCGGGCTCGGCAGCGCCGGGTTTTTGTGACGATGTGCTGAGAGCTGTCTGTACTTTCTCCCTGCCTGCCCCAGTTCGTGCCGCCGGCTCCTCCAGCTCTCGGCGAATCCCTGCTCCCTCCCTGAAATCCCAATTCACTCCCTCGAACTCTTTCTGCCCTCTCGAACCTCTTCTCTCCACCTCGAATCCTTCAAATCCCATCTGCCTCCCTTGAATTCCTGCTCCTTCCCTCAAATCTCTGCTCCCCCCTGCCTTGGATCTCCGCTCCCCTCCTCAAATCCCTTTTCCATCCTCAAATCCCTTTTCCTTCCCGAAATTCCCCATCCCCAACTCAAATCTCCAACTCCCCTCCTCAAATCCTTTTCCATCCTCAAATCCCTTTTCCTTCCTGAAATTCCCCATCCCCAACTCAAATTTCCAACTCCCCTCCTCAAATCCCTTTTCCATCCTCAAATCCCTTCTCCTTCCCGAAATTCCTCATCTCCAACTCGAATCCAACTCCCTTCCTCAAATTCCTTTTCCATCCTCAAATCCCTTTTCCTTCCTGAAATTCCCCATCCCCAACTCAAATTTCCAACTCCCCTCCTCAAATCCCTTTCCATCCTCAAATCTCTTTTTCTTCCTGAAATTCCCCATCCCCACCTCGAATCTCCCCTCCTCAAATCCTTTTCCATCCTCAAATCCCTTTTTCTTCCTGAAATTCCTCATCTCCAACTCGAATCCAACTCCCCTCCTCAAATCCCTGCTCTCTCTCCCCACTCCCTGCTCGCTGGCTCAGCACTAACTTATCTTTTTTAAACAGCAAAGCACCACTTTTAACAAAAATAAATCTCGTTGGGGAAGGAATGGGATTAAAGAAAAAAGAAATCAATCCCAGTTTCCAGTGGTGGAATGCTGATTCCCAGCCTCATCCTTAAAACGAGGGTGATTGTGGCACCCTCAAACCCTTCACAGCCCTTTTGGGGGGCTGAGGTTAATTAAATTCATATTTAACGCCCTGTGGAGCCAGTGGATTAATTACTGGATCCAAACTCCAGAGCAGGGCTGGGGCTGTGGCTGCCACCCCAAAAGTGGGGTGCAGGAAAAGCTGCTGGAATTTTTCACCCTTTTTTTACCCATAAAAAAGCCTTTATTGTGGATTTTTAAGATTGTTTTCAGTGATTGCCTGACCAACCCTCCTGAAGCACCTACTTGGGACAGTATTCCAGGTATTTCCCTGGAATTCTGCTCCCTGCAAGGCTTTTCCAGCTGGATTCTTGTGGAGCATCTCCCAGGAGACCCCAGAGTGAGCTGGGGGGAGCCCCCAAAGGGCTGCAGGACCTTGGGGGTTTTCCTGCCCAAGAAATTCAGATTTTTTTAAAAAAATAATTATAGGATGTGAGCCTGGCCACAGAGGGTTTTCCTGGGAGGGTTATCCTGGAAGCCCAGGATTTATTTGGATGCTGAATTTCAAGCATGAAGAAGAAGAGGAGGAGGAGGAAGAGGAGGAAGAAAGTGGTTGTAGGCTCGGGGTGGGGAGAAAACCAACCCCACGCTGCTGCCTGGACAAGCCTGGTGGACAGGACACCTCCCTGCTCCACACATCCCATTTTTGTGGCAAAAACCGGGAGGTTTTATGAGATTTCACCATTTTTTTCGGTGCTGGAGGTTGGTGATAGCTGCATCCCGGGCTCCTGTGCCTTATCTGGGTGTGGGGGGCACAGGAGTGGCTGAATCCCTGAGAGAGGGACCTGTGTCCTCCAGATGGGAGGGACTGGGGCCGAGGGGTGCTCAGAGGGCTGGGATTAATGGGAACCCTGGAGAAACCCCAGCCCGAACTGGTCTGGGGTCTGCTGGGGAAAGTGAGAAATAAAATTGAAATACAGAGAATAAAGAGGGAAACGCGGGTGGGTCAGTAATGGGGGCACCATTCTGGTTCTATTCCCCCATCTGAGTGCATCGGGAGACCCCCTCGAACTGGGAGTACTGGGAGGCTCCAATAACGGGGTGCCCGTGCCAGTGTCACCCCAAAACCAGGAGCCCCTCATTAACTGGGTGCACTGTGCCAATCCCCACCCAGGCCAGGTGACACAGAGCCCCCAGTTAACGGGGGGCATCCAAACTGGGAGCACTGGGAGCCTCAGTTAGTGGGGTGCACTGTGCCAGGCCCACTTGGACCAGACACAACGGGATCCCCCATTAACAGGGGCTCACTGGGATCCCCATTACTGGGCACACCGGGATCCCCCATTACCGGGGCACACCTGGATCCTCATTACTGGGACACAGTGGGATCCCCGTTACTGGGCACACCGGGATCCCCATTACCAGACACACCGGGATCCCCATTACCGGGCACACCGGGATCCCCCATTACTGGGGCTCACCGGGATCCCCATTACCAGGCACACCGGGATCCCCCATTACTGGGGCTCACCGGGATCCCCATTACCAGGCACACCGGGATCCCCCATTACCGGGGCACACCGGGATCCCCATTACTGGGCACACTGGGATCCCCACTAACAGACACACTGGGATCCCCATTACCGGGGCTCACCGGGATCCCCATTACTGGGCACACTGGGATCCCCCACTAACAGACACACTGGGATCCCCATTACCAGGACTCACCGGGATCCCCATTACTGGGCACACCGGGACCCCCATTACCAGACACACTGAGATCCTTCATTACCGGGCTCACCGGATCCCCATTACCAGGACACACCAGGATCCCCATTAACATACACACCAGGCTCCCCATTCCCGGGCTCACCGCGATCCCCGTTACCAGGGTCACCGAGATCCCCATTACTGGGACACACTGGGATCCCCATTACTGGGCACACCGGGATCCCCATTACCAGGGCACACTGGGATCCCCATTACCAGGGTCACCGGGATCCTTCATTACTGGGCACACTGGGATGGATCCCCATTAACAGACACACTGGGATTCCCATTACCAGACACATCGGGATCCCCATTACCAGGACTCACTGGGATCCCTGTTACCGGGGCACACCAGGATCCCCATTACGGGGCTCACCGGGATCCCCATTACTGGCTCACCGCGATCCCCGTTACCGGGGCACACTGGGATCCCCCATTACCGGGCACACCGGGATCCCCAGTACCAGGGCACACCGGGATCCCCATTAACAGACACACTGGGATCCCCATTACCGGGCACACCGGGATCCTCATTACCGGGATCCCCATTACCGGGCTCACCAGGATCCCCCATTACTGGGCACACTGGGATGGATCCCCATTAACAGACACACCGGGATCCCCCATTACCGGGGCTCACCGAAATCCTCATTACCGGACACACCAGGATCCCCATTACCGGGGCAAATCGGGATCCCCGCTAATAGACACATCGGGATCAACCACTACCAGGGCACACGGGGATCCCTGTTAACAGACACAGCGGGATCCCCATTCCCGGGCTCACCGGGATCCCCCATTACCGGGGCTCACCGGGATCCCCATTCCCGGGCTCCCCGCGATCCCCATTCCCGGGCTCCCCGCGATCCCCATTCCCGGGCTCCCCGCGATCCCCATTCCCGGGCTCCCCGCGATCCCCGTTACCGGGGCAGCCCCGTCCCTCAGCCCCGCGGGAGGGGGGCGTGTCTCAGGGGAGAAGGGGGCGTGTCTCAGGAAGAAGGGGGCGTGTCTCAGGGAGAAGGGGGCGTGTCTCAGGAGAGGGGGCATGTCCGCGCGGGGCGTGTCCTTGCGCATGCGCACTCCTCTCCTCCGCTTACGCAACCCCCTCCCGCCGCCTTTCCCTCTCCCCCCCCCCTTCCCGCCCCCCGCGCGCGCTACGTGCGCGGCCGCGTGGCGCCGCCGCGCGCACGCGCACGCGCCGTCCCTCGTGCCTCCCTCCCTCTCTCTCTCTCTCTCTCCCTCCCTCCCTTCCCCCTCCCTCCCTCTCCGCTCTCCTCTCCCCCAACCGGGGCCGCCTCCAGCCGGGAGCGCGCGCGCGCCCCCGCCCCTCCCTCCTCCTCCTCATCTTCCTCCTCCTCATCCTCCTCCTCCTCATCCTCCTCCTCCTCCTCCGCTCCCGCCGCTGCTCCCTCCCTCCCTTCTCGGTGTGTCCGTGCGGAGCCGCCGCGTCGCCCTTCCCGCGCCCCCCCTCCCCTCCCCGCCCCCCCCGTTCGCCGCCGCCGCCCCGCCGGGGGGGGCGCAGCCCCGCACCCCCCGCGCTCCCGCCATGCCGGAGAAGCGGCCGTTCGAGCGGCTGCCCGCCGACGTGTCCCCCCTCAACTATGGGCTCTGCCTCAAGCCGGACCTCATCGACTTCACCTTCGAGGGAAAGCTGGAGGCCGCCGTGCAGGTAGGGCTGCCCCCCCCACATACACACGCTTCTTCCTCCTCATCCTCCCCTTCCTCATCCTCCTCCTCCCGCTCCGCCTCCAGGGGTCCCGCCAGCCTGCGGCCCCCGAGGGGACCCTCAGTGTCCCTCAGGGACCCCTCAATCCCCTCCCCACCCCCCCTCTCGCCCTCAGGGACCCCCTTTCCCCCTCAGGGGACCCCTGGCCCCCTCCCCAGCCGTGCCCTGAGGGGCCCCGCTGGCCGCGATCCCCCCGCGCTCAGCCCCGGGGCCCGCCCGGGCAGGTGCAGGGAGGCCCCTGGGGGCTCCCCCCGCGTCTCCTCGCTGCGTTTCCATTCAGGATTGGATCTACAACCCCCTTCCAAACCCCCCGAAACCCCTCCGGGACCCCCTACACCCATCCCGGCTCGGGGTGCTGGGGGGCTCCGCCCAGCCCCGCCGCGGCCCCCGCGGGCGGCTCCGGCCGGGCCGGGCCGGGCCGGGATGCGGGACAGCCCCGGAGCCTCCGGGATCCCCGGGATGTGCCCGGCCCAGATCCTCGGGATGTGCCCGGCCCGGATTCCCGGAGCCTCCGGGATCCCCGGGATGTGCCCGGCCGGGATCCCCGGGATGTGCCCGGCCCGGATCCCCCCGGAGCCTCCGGGATCCTCGGGATGTGCCCGGCCCGGATCCCCCCGGAGCCTCCGGGATCCCCGGGATGTGCCCGGCCCGGATCCCCCCGGAGCCTTCGGGATCCCCCCGGAGCCTCCGGGATCCCCGGGATGTGCCCGGCCCGGATCCCCGGGATGTGCCCGGCCCGGATCCCCGGGATGTGCCCTGCCCGGATCCCTCCGGAGCCTCCGGGATCCCCGGGATGTGCCCGGCCCGGATCCCCCCGGGATGTGCCCGGCCCGGATCCCCGGGATGTGCCCGGCCGGGATCCCCGGGATGTGCCCGGCCCGGAGCCCCCCGGAGCCTCCGGGATCCCCGGGATGTGCCCGGCCCGGAGCCCCCCGGAGCCTCCGGGATCCCCGGGATGTGCCCGGCCCGGATCCCCGGGATGTGCCCGGCCCGGAGCCCCCCGGAGCCTCCGCGATCCCCGGGATGTGCCCGGCCCGGACCCCCGGGACCCCTCGGGGAGCCCCCCCGTCCTGCGCTGCTCTGTGCTCTGGGGATGGATGGGTGTAGTAAGAATGGGCATTTTGCTGGAAAAAGCCGAATAAGCGATGAAAGGAGAAGTCCCCGCTGGGTGTGCGGCTGGCTGAGGGTAGGCCTCGGTGACATGGAGAGAGGCCGGGGATGAGCGCCGGGGAGAAAAGGTTTAAAGGTTTAAAGGTTTAAAGGTTTAAAGGTTTGCGGAACCCAAACGCCGCGGTTTTTTCTGCAAGGCGAGAAAAATCCTCCTCGCCGTGCTCGTGCTTCAGAGCCGGAACCAGTTCTGCGAAATCCTTCAAGTCTCTCTCAGTCATTCTCATTGGCTGCTCTGCCAAGATTTCCCGAATTTGCTTTCACGTCTTTTTTTTTTTTTTTTTTTTTTTTTTCTTCTTCCCTTGTGATTTGCAATAGGTACAGAATTATTAAGGGATAACTCTGTTTTTTTCTTGTTTTGCTTTTTGGTTTTTTTTGTTGTTTTATTCTCTGAAAATTAGATGGTCGCACAGAGAGCTTACAACAATATTTGAGGGAGATTTTTTTTTTTATTTTGAAGTCTTGAGATGCGAACCGATCTAAGCCTGGCTGTGATCAAGGGGTGGTTAAACCTGGTTTTAAAGCAGGTAATAAATGCAAAGAGGCAGTAAAACCTGCAGGATGTGAAGCACAGGTAGAGAGGAGGGCGAGTTCTTCCCAAGGCTGATGAGGAACCTTGTGACTTTGGGGACCTGCAGGAACCCAACCACACACGATATTAAAAAACTTAAATCAAAATAAGTTTGATCCTGCCTCAGGGATTTGATTCCACCCTGCTGCTGCCTTTTTGGGGTGAAATTTGAGAAATTCCCCATCCCTTCTGCTTTAATCCCTCCTATTCCTGTCCTGGCACCGAGGCTGTGGGGCTGTAAATGGGATCACTGAAATCATCCAGGTTAAAAATAACCCCGGGGGAAGGGCAGCAGAACCTTTTAAAGCTTTTTTTAAGCTTTTTGAAGCTTTTTGAAGCTTTTTTAAAGCCCGTGCCGAGGAGAGAGGAGCAGCAGGAGCTTGGCTGGGGTGTGGGGATACCCAGAGATTCCTCCTGGCTGGGAGCAGAGGGTTTTTATTTCTGTGTTTTGGGGCTTTGCAGGTTTTTATTTCTGTGTTTTGGGGCTTTGCAGGTTTTTATTTCTGTGTTTTGGGCGTTTGCAGGTTTTTATTTCTGTGTTTTGGGGGTTTGCAGGTTTTTATTTCTGTGTTTTGGGGCTTTGCAGGTTTTTATTTCTGTGTTTTGGGGGTTTGCGGGTTTTTATTTCTGTGTTTTGGGGGTTTGCAGGTTTTTATTTCTGTGTTTTGGGGGTGTGCAGGTTTTTATTTCTGTGTTTTGGGGGTTTGCAGGTTTTTATTTCTGTGTTTTGGGGGTTTGCAGGTTTTTATTTCTGTGTTTTGGGTGTCCAGGTGGGTTCCTGGAGCAGCATCTCCACCTGGAAATGTGGAATCCTGCTCTCCCCTGCCTCCACCGAGGGCTTGAGGAAAAGCAGTGATCCAGCCTGTAAAAAATCTCATTTTTTCACATCCTGGAGAGCAGAGCTGCTCTGGAGTTCCCACAGGAGAGAGGAGAAGGAAAAAAAAAAACCTAAAAAACCAAAACAAACCGCAGAGGGCGAGGTTTCTAAAGCAGATTTAAAGAATGTATCTTTATTTTGGATAACTTTTAACACCCTGAACCGAGGAGGAGCAGCAGGGAAAGGGCAGCAGGGCTGAATTCACCTGCCTGAGCCAATTTTGAGAGTTTTTCTGAGGCTGCCAAGTGCCCAAAACTCAGAGAAATCCCAAAAAAATGAGACTAAAACTGCTCTGCACCTTGATGGGGAGAGGAACAACCAGCTCACCCACAGGATGCTTTCTGTCCCAGGCTTGATGAACAAAAAATAATAATTTTCAGCATTTTTTATTGAGCTGGTCTGGAAAAATAAAATATTTGGGTGCTTTTGGGGTGAAATTAGTTCATGTTGGCATTTTTTAGTTGAACCAGAGGTCACCAGAGATTTTCTGTTTCCACTTTTGAGCTGCTGTAAACTCATCCAGGCAAAAATGGATTTATGTTAAAACACAACATTTTTGATTTTTGGGTGGGAAAACTCCCGAATAGCTCCTGTTGAAGATCCAGCTGTTGCTTTTTTAATACAAATTATTAATAATTGCCATAAAAATAAAAATAATAAAAATAATAAAAATAAATAAATAAATAATAGTAATAATAGTAATAGTAATAGTAATAATAATAATAATAATAATAATAATAATCCTCTGCTCCATCCCAGCTGGATAATTACAATAATCCACACTTAATAATTTCTGTCCCATGGGGTGAATTCTGAGGCTTTTTTACCAAAAAAAACCCCAACCCCAAACCAGGAAAAAGTTTTGGAAAAACTTGTTTGCTTTGATATTTGGCATTTTTAAGAGCAGAGTGGAATTAGTGTTTAGTCAAGGTATTACAAGTAAACACTTGATCATTCTTACTCCACTAATAGGATTTACAACCCTCCCTGGAGAATTTGGAGCTTTCAAACGCTAAAAAAAATAAAATAAAATTAAAAAAAAAAAAAAAAAAAATTTATATATATATTTTATACATATAAATATATAAATATATAAATATTTATATATATTTATATATAAATATATATTAAATATATATATTAATATATATATTATATATATTTTTATATATATTATTTATAGGTCTATATTATATATATAGACCTATAAATAACTTTAATAAACGTTGCCACTTGCATGGCAACTCCAGATAATCTTCAGAGGATAAAAAACCTCTGGTGATGCAAAAGATAAAGATTTCAAAGCCTGGGGAAAAAAAGGAGTGGGACCTGTTTGTCCCTGGGTGAAGGAATGATCCTGAAATTCTAATAAATTTAATCTTAATAAATTTAATTTCACAGCCCTTGTAGAAGTTCTGGAGGCTCTGGCAACCCCCATCTATTAAAATTTTGAGTGGTTACTTCAGATTTTTCCTAAAATTATTATTCCTAAATTCCTAAATTCCTATTATTTTTCCTAAAAAAATATAATTTTAATAATATCATTCGCGGCCACACGAAGACTTTTGAAGTTGTGTAACAATTACATAAACTGGCAGTAATAATTCTGTGATAATTCTCATTTATCACAGCTGAAAACCCCCCAAAAAATAAAAAATAACTCCAGAAATGAATTATTTCCCAAGGGAGCTGGGACAGAGGCTCCTGCTCACAGCCCTGGGATTGTCCCAACAATTTAATTTGATTTGTTGAGGGCGTGGGGATTCCTCTCCAGTGAAACTTCTTTTATTTTATTTTATTATTTTTATTTTTTTTACCAGCACGGGGCACTTGCATTGCTCAATGTCCGGGTGAAACATTTTATTTTATTTTATTTTATTATTCTTATTTTTTTTTACCAGCACGGGGCACTTGCATTGCTCAATGTCCGGGTGAAACATTTTATTTTATTTTATTTTATTTTATTTTATTTTATTGTATTGTATTGTATTGTATTGTATTTTATTTTATTTTATTGTATTTTATTTTATTGTATTTTATTTTATTATTTTATTTTATTTTATTTTATTTTTATTTTTATTTTTTTTTTTTTTAATATTTTATTTTATTTTTTTATTTTATTTTTTTTTACCAGCACGGGGCACTTGCATTACTCAGTGCCCAGGTGAAACTTCTTTTATTTTATTTTATTTTATTATTTTTATTTTTTTTCTACAAAGAAGGGATGTGTGGTTCTGGTGTTGTCCAGCAGCAAAACCAAAGCTGCCTCCAGCTTTTTAACCTTTTAAATTCAATTTTTTTTAAGATCCCCTGCAAGGGGCAGGGCTCATTCTCAATTTCCTGGTGTTTCCCTGCCCATAAATTTCATTTTCTTGGGGATAATTCACCTCCCTGCCTGGAAAACTCCACTCCAACAACTTTATCTGAGGAGAATTTCCAACCTGGCTTCTTTCAAATCCCCTCTGCAGCGCCTTTAATGCGAATTTAGCAATATTTAACTGCTCGTCTGCTGATTTGATAGGTTAATTATGCAATATTTGCTGGGCTGAGGAATGTATGGAGGGATTCTGCCTGGTTAAAGATTAATTTTGACACTGGTGTGGGAGTGCAGCTCGCTGGGTGGGGTAGAATTTGCATTTCCAGCACCTGAAATTAATTTAATTCATTAAAAAATTAAATAAAAAAAAAAAGCAAAGAGTGAAAGGTTAAAGGGTCTGGCAGCACCTCAGGGCTCTCCTGCTGTCATCAGCTTAAAAATTGAATTTTTTTATCCTTTTCCTCTCCAAAAAGGCTCCTTCAGCCCCGTAATTCCTAAAATTGGGATGGATTTAGAGAGGGATAAATAAATATAAATGAATATAAATGAATATAAATCAATATAAATCAAGATAAATCAAGATAAATCAATATAAATCAATATAAATCAATATAAATCAAAGGGATTTATTTCCTCATCCCTGTGAAGTGAAAGGTTAAAGGGCCTGGCAGCACCTCAGGGCTCTCCTGCTGTCATCAGCTCAAAAATTGAATTTTTTTATCCTTTTCCTCTCCAAAAAGGCTCCTTCAGCCCCGTAATTCCTAAAATTGGGATGGATTTAGAGAGGGATAAATAAATATAAATAAAATAAATTAATATAAATTAATATAAATCAAGATAGATCAAGATAGATCAATATAAATCAATATAGATCAATATAAATGAATATAAATGAATATAAACCAATGTAAATCAATATAAATAAAATAAATGAATATAAATGAATATAGATCAATATAGATCAATAGAGATCAATATAGATCAATAGAGATCAATATAGATCAATATAAATGAATATAAATGAATGTAAATGAATGTAAATGAATGTAAATGAATGTAAATGAATGTAAATGAATGTAAATGAATGTAAATCAAGATAAATCAAGATAAATCAAGATAAATCAAGATAAATCAGTATAAATCAATATAGATCAATATAAATCAATATGAATCAATATGAATCAATATAAATAAAGATAAATCAGTATAAATCAATATAGATCAATATAAATCAATATATATCAATATAAATCAGTATAAATCAGTATAAATCAGTATAAATCAGTATAAATCAGTATAAATCAGTATAAATCAGTATAAATCAGTATAAATCAGTATAAATCAAGATAAATCAGTATAAATCAAGATAAATCAGTATAAATCAGTATAAATCAGTATAAATCAGTATAAATCAATAAAAATCAATAAAAATCAATAAAAATCAATATAAATAAATATAAATAAATATAAATAAATATAAATAAATATAAATAAAAGGGATTTATTCCCTCATCCCTGTGAATCTGAGCCCTCTGGACCTGGATGTGCTTTGGGACAAAGGGAATTTTTGAATCCTGGCATTGTTAATTTTCCTTTTTGGAAATTGGGGTTAATAAATCTCTTTATTTCTTTCTCATTGAAGGGTTGAGTTCTTACACAGGGATAAATTTCGGTGTCTATTTTTAGAGAAAATTGCTAAAAACCACCCCCTGTTGTTGTAGTGCTGCTTTTAGCTTTGCCCACGTGACAAAAGTGGAAATATCTTGAATTAATTTTAGCTCCAGGAGATCCCTTTGGATCCCATCCTGTGGTTTAGGTGGGCTGGAGTTCAAATCTTAATTTCCTAAAAATTTATAAATTTAATTTCCATCCAATCCTTTCCTGCTCTGACCACCAGAAGCTTCACAGCGCCTTTGGGTCAATTTGGCAAATTGAGGTAAAAAATTGATTTTTTTAGCTCTTTTTCCATCAATTGTGGGATTTTTGGGGGGTTTCAGGTGGTTTTTCCTGCTGGATAAATTTTCCCTTCCCTGCTTGTGGTGCCTGAGTCTGAGCTCAGAATAGGTGGTGGAATTGTGATTAATTCTGATTAATTGAATTCATCAAAAGCCAGGAGTTTTCAGCTTTCCTTGCTGAAAAGTCAATTTATTATATTTATTATATTTATTATATTTATTATATTTATTATATTTATTATATTTATGATATTTATGATATTTATGATATTTATGATATTTATGATATTTATGATATTATTTATGATACTTATACTTATTATATTTATTATACTTATTATATTTATTATACTTATTATACTTATTATTTATTATACTTATTATAATTTATATTTATATTTTATATTTATATATTTATATATTTTATAGGTTATATTTATATATTTTATATTTATATATTTATATTTTATATTTTATACTTACATATTTATATATAAATATATAAATATATGTATATATTTATATATAAATATATAAATATATGTATATATTTATACAGCCTGCTCTGTGCTGAGCGGGCACAGAGGTTTGGAATGGTGGAATTTGGGTTGGAAGGGAACTTAAATCCCATCCAGTGCCCTCCTCCCTAAGTCAGGGTGCTTCGATGGAGAATTCCAGAGAATTCCAGAGAATTCCAAAGAATTCTGGAGAATTCCGGAAAATTCCAGAGAATTCCAGCCCCATCTTTGCTGGGAAATCCATTCCAGCCCCTCACAGGACAGGATTCCTCCTTTATATCCCATCCAGTGCCAGGGACTCCTCTGGGTGCTTCAATGGAGAATTCCAGAGAATTCCAGAGAATTCCAAAGAATTCCAGCCCCAGCTTTGCTGGGAAATCCATTCCAGCCCCTCACAGGGCAGGATTCCCTCTTAATATCCCATCCAGTGCCAGGGACTCCTCTGGGTGCTTCGATGGAGAATTCCAGAGAATTCCAAAGAATTCCGGAGAATTCCAGAGAATTCCAAAGAATTCCGGAGAATTCCAGAGAATTCCAGCCCCATCTTTGCTGGGAAATCCATTCCAGCCCCTCACAGGGCAGGATTCCCTCTTAATATCCCATCAAGTGCCCTCCTGCCATGGGTGGGGACTTGTCAGGGTGCTTCGATGGAGAATTCCAGAGAATTCCAGAGAATTCCAAAGAATTCTGGAGAATTCCGGAAAATTCCAGAGAATTCCAGCCCCATCTTTGCTGGGAAATCCATTCCAGCCCCTCACAGGACAGGATTCCCTCTTAACATCCCATCCAGTGCCAGGGACTCCTCTGGGTGCTTCGATGGAGAATTCCAGAGAATTCCAAAGAATTCCAAAGAATTCCAGAGAATTCCAGAGAATTCCAGAGATTTTCAGAGAATTCCAGAGAATTCCAGCCCCTCACAGACAGGACTCCTCCTTTACATCCCATCCAAGCCTCTCCTCTGGCAGTTCAATCCCATTTCCCCCTCTCCTGGCACTCCAGGCTTTGGGAATTCTTCCCATTTTCCCTCCCGGCTCCTTTCGGGTACTGGGAGACCCCAGAACCTTCTCCAGGCTGGACAAGAGACCGGACTGGAGGGTCTGAGACCGGACAGGAGGGTCTGAGACCGGACAGGAGAATGTTCTAGACCGGACTGGAGGGTCTGAGACCGGACTGGAGGGTCTGAGACCGGACAGGAGAATGTTCTAGACCGGACTGGAGGGTCTGAGACTGGACAGGAGGGTCTGAGACCGGACAGGAGGGTTTGGGACTGGACAGGAGGGTTTGGGACCGGACAGGAGAATGTTCTAGACTGGACAGGAGGGTCTGAGACTGGACTGGAGAATGTTCTAGAATGGACAGGAGGGTCTGAGACTGGACTGGAGAATGTTCTAGAATGGACAGGAGGGTTTGAGACTGGACAGCAGGGTCTGAGACTGGACAGGAGGGTCTGAGACTGGACAGGAGGGTCTGAGACCGGACTGGAGAATGTTCTAGACCGGACAGGAGGGTTTGAGACTGGACAGGAGGGTTTGAGACTGGACAGGAGAATGTTCTAGAATGGACAGGAGGGTTGGAGACTGGACAGGAGAATGTTCTAGACTGGACTGGAGGGTCTGAGACTGGACAGGAGGGTTTGAGACTGGACTGGAGGTCTGGAGACTGGACAGGAGGGTTTGAGACTGGACTGGAGAATGTTCTAGACCGGACTGGAGGGTCTGAGACCGGACTGGAGGGTCTGAGACCGGACAGGAGGGTCTGAGACCGGACAGGAGGGTCTGAGACCGGACAGGAGGGTTTGAGACCGGACAGGAGGGTTTGAGACCGGACAGGAGGGTTTGAGACCGGACTGGAGAATGTTCTAGACTGGACAGGAGAATGTTCTAGACTCCAACAAAGGGGACTGTACAGAAGGGGCTCTCTGACCCGCCCAGTCCTGCTCTGCTGGGGACGCCCTGCAAAACTCATTAAGAACTGATAAATAATTAAGAATAAACAGCCTCGATAACACGAACTGCTGGACTCAGCCTGTCATCTCTGGCTCTGGTGTGAAACACCCAGGGCGAGGAGAAGCCTGAAAACCTGATTAACTCTGGGAACACCAACCCCGAGGAGAATCCCAGGGAATCAGAACCCTGAGAGACAATCCCACTTTTCCCAGCTTTTCCTCTCATCCCTGCTCTGGGCTCTCTCCTTGTCCCTCCTGAGCCCAAATCCCAGAGCTGGAGGTGGCTCCAGTGGGTTCCTCATTCCCACTTCACACCTGGATACCCGGAGTGATGGCTCCAGGGTGTTTTAAAGGTTAAAACAGGGGTGAAAAATTAAAAAAATGGAGTTTCTGAGGTTTTAATGAGCTGAGTCTGGGGTAGGAAGCAGTTTCTTCCTGCCTTTGTTAAGTCTGGTTGGCTTACAGGAATTAAGAATTGCAGAGATTAAGAATTGCAGAGATTGAGAATTGCAGAGATTGAGAATTGCAGAGATTGAGAATTGCAGAGATTGAGAATTGCAGAGATTGAGAATTGCAGAGATTGAGAATTGCAGAGATTGAGAATTGCAGAGATTGAGAATTGCAGAGATTGAGAATTGCAGAGATTGAGAATTGCAGAGATTGAGAATTGCAGAGATTGAGAATTGCAGAGATTGAGAATTGCAGAGATTAAGAATTGCAGAGATTGAGAATTGCAGAGATTAAGAATTGCAGAGATTAAGAATTGCAGAGATTGAGAATTGCAGAAATTAAGAATTGCAGAGATTCAGAATTGCAGAGATTAAGAATTACAGAAATTAAAAATTACAGAGATTAAAAATAACAGGGTTTTTTTTGGAGGGGGGGTTTGGGGTTTTTTGGGGGGTTTTTTGGGGGGTTTTTTTGGGGCTTATTTTGGTTTTCTTTCCTTCTCCTTTACCACCCCAACCACCCATTCCCCTCCAAACAGCCGCAGCATCATTTTACACAGATGACAGCTGGCAATTCCCATTTTTTTTCCTGCTGCTGATGGAATTTTTCTCTTTTCCAGGTGAAAAATGCAACCAACCAAATCGTGATGAACTGCGCCGACATCGACATCATCACCGCGTCCTACGCCCCCGAGGGAGACGAAGGTAAAACCCGGCCTGGTTTCATTTCTCTGGGAAATTTTCATTTTTCCTGCCTCTGGGAGCAGCCCAGGAGCTCTGATAACAAATTAATCTCGTGGTTTGATAAGCTCAGCCCCGCCCTTGGAGCACAGAATTCCTGGTTTTGATTCCCTGCTGAGTCTTGGCACTGCTGGTGGGGTTGTGGAAAAAGAAAGGAAATTCCTTTATGGGAAAGGAATTCCTTCAGTTGGGTTATGGCAAAAAAATTCCTTTATGGGAAAGGAATTCCTGCCAGTTGGGTTATGGCAAAAAAATTCCTTCAGTTGTGTTATGGCAAAGAAATTCCTTCATGGCAAAGAAATTCCTTCATGGCAAAGAAATTCCTTCAGTTGGGTTATAATAAAGAAATTCCTTTATGGGAAAGAAATTCCTTCAGTTGGGTTATAATAAAGAAATTCCTTTATGGGAAAGAAATTCCTTCAGTTGGGTTATAATAAAGAAATTCCCTCATGGCAAAGAAATTCCTTCAGTTGGGTTATAATAAAGAAATTCCTTCAGTTGGGTTATAATAAAGAAATTCCCTCATGGCAAAGGAATTCCTTCAGTTGGGTTATGGCAAAAAAATTCCTTTATGGGAATGAAATTCCTTCAGTTGTGTTATAATAATGAAATTCCTGCCAGTTGTGTTATAATAATGAGATTTCTGCCAGTTGGGTTATGGCAAAGAAATTCCTTCAGTTGTGTCATAATAAAGAAATTCCTTCAGTTGAGTTATAATAAAGAAATTCCTTCATGGCAAAGAAATTCCTTTATGGGAAAGGAATTCCTTCAGTTGTGTTATAATAATGAGATTTCTGCCAGTTGGGTTATGGCAAAGAAATTCCTTCATGACAAAGAAATTCCTTCATGGCAAAGAAATTCCTGCCAGTTTTGCTATAATAAATTCCTTCAGTTGGGTTATAATAAAGAAATTCCTGCCAGTTGTGTTGTGGCAAAGAAATTTCTGCCATAACAATTATAACAGTTGTGTTATAATAAAGAAATTGCTGCCAGTTTTGCTATGGCAAAGAAATTCCCTCATGGCAAAGAAATCCCTGCCGGTTGTGCTAGAATAAAGAAATTTTTGTCAGTTGGGTTATGGCAAAGAAATTCCTTCATGGCAAAGAAATTCCTGCCAGTTTGGTTATAATAAAGAAATCCCTGCCAGTTTTGCTATGGCAAAGAAATTTCTTCATGGCAAAGAAATTCTTTCAGTTGGGTTATAATAATGAAATTTCTGCCATAACAATTATAACAGTTGTGTTATAATAATGAAATTCTTGCCAGTTGTGTTATAATAATGAGATTTCTGCCAGTTAGGTTATGGCAAAGAAATTCCTTTATGGCAAAGAAATTCCTTTATGGCAAAGAAATTCCTTCAGTTGGGTTATGGCAAAGAGAGAAGAATATATATGTATATTTTAGTAATTTATTACTACAAATATATATATATATTGAGTAATTTATTACTAAAAATATATATATATATGTATATTTTAGTAATTTATTACTACAAATATATATATATATTTAGTAATTTATTACTAAAAATATATATAGTAATTATAAAAATATATATATAGTAATATATATACTAAAAATAAATACATAGTAATTTAGTAATTTATTACTAAAAAAATATATCTATATATTTTAGTAATTTATTACTACAAATATATATATGTATTTTTAGTAATTTATTACTACAAATATATATATTAGTAATTTATTACTAAAATATATATATGTATATTTTAGTAATTGATTACTACAAATATATATATATATTTAGTAATTTATTACTATATATATATATTAGTAATTTATTACTACAAATATATATATATATATTTAAATAATTTATTTCTGCCATGTGGGGTTTTTTTGCTGTGTTATTGGAGCCTTTCAGTGCCCTGCACCGTGGTTAAATCAGATTAAACCCTGAGCAGAGCTCTGGTAAACTCAGATTTAATCCCAAATTCATTCCTGCAGCTCCTGCACTGAGCAGAGCCTGGAATGAATTCAAGTTTAAGGTGAAAATTGCAGAATAAATTCAGTTTCTATTTCCCTTTGTCACGTGTGGAGCGTCCTGCTCTGTGCTGGGGCTGAAACCCAACCCTGGAGCGTGGAAAATGAGATTTTTTTGTGGCTAAAATTGTAATTTTAGAGCACTTTTGTCATTCTAGAGTGTCACATTTTTGTTTGGGGATGAAAAGTTCCTTGCTGTGTCCGGGCTTGTTGAGTTTGGCAGTGAAAATTCTGTTTTAAAGCAGATTTCAACTTCTTAAATGAGAATTTCTTCCAGTTTGAGCGTGGAGGGAGCAGAATTTACAAACTGAGGTTCTGTGGGGTTATTCCAGATTTTATTTTATTTTATTTTATTTTATTTTATTTTATTTTATTTTATTTTATTTTATTTTATTTTATTTTATTTTATTTTATTTTATTTTATTGTATTTTATTGTATTTTATTGTATTTTATTGTATTGTATTGTATTGTATTGTATTGTATTGTATTGTATTGTATTTTATTTTATTTTATTTTATTGTATTTTATTGTATTTTTATTTTATTTTATTTTATTTGAATTTTTTATTATTTTTTATTTTTTATTTTTATTTTATTTTATTTTATTTTATTTTTATTTTTATTTTATTTTTATTTTATTTTATTTTTATTTTATTTTTATTTTATTTATTTTATATATATATTTTAATTAATTAATTAATTAATTTTTAAAAAAATTTTTATTTTGGGCTGAAAAAGGGCAAATCCACATTTTCTGAGAGGATTTGATGAATTTAGGAAGGGAAAAGCAGCACCAGGTTCTCCCTCCTGGCTGTGCCAAAATTCCAATTTCCCCCTGGAAAAATTCCAATTTCCCCCTGGCCTCATAATTTAAATTTTTGCATCCACAAAATTCCCTGTAAACACCAAATCTGCCTCATTTTTGGGTGGAATTGGGATTTTCCTGAGCAGGGCAGGGACCCCAAAGTCCGGCCCTGCTGCTGGAATTACATTTTTCTGCAATAAAATCCAATTTATTTTGTGGTTAAATCCAAACCAAACCTCCCTCCCCCTCCTTTAATGAGATTTTCAAATCGAGAGCCACAAATTAATAAATCAAATCATCCTGTTTGGGATAATTAATTAATACAAATCCACTGATGGGAAAACTGAACTGCAAGGGGGGAGTTTGGGGCTGGATTTCACCATTCCTGGGGTAGAAAAATCCCATTTTTCCTGTGAATTTTGGGATTTTCAGCACAACTTTCACTCCTGGAGATTTGGAATTCCCACCACGATATTCTCAGGACACGAAAATCCCATTTTTTATGGGAATTTTGGGTTTTTTCAGCAGAATTTTCACTCCTGGGTGCCTCAGGAGATTTGGAATTCCCACCATGAGATTCCCAGGACACAAAAATTCCATTTTTTTCCTGCAAATTTTGGGGTTTTTTCAGCAGAATTTTGACTCCTGGAGCTTTTCCTGCTGTGGAATTCCCACCCTGATATTCCCAGGACACAAAAATCCCATTTTTCCTGCAAATTTAGGATTTTTTCAGCACAACTTTCACTCCTGGGTGCTGCAGGAGCTTTGGAATTCCCACCATGACATTCCTGAGGCACAAAAATTCCATTTTTTCTGTGAATTTTGGGATTTTTCAGCACAACTTTGAGTCCTGGGTGCTGCAGGAGCTTTCCCTGCCTTGGAATTCTCACCATGACATTCCTGGGACACAAAAATCCCATTTTTTCCAGCAAATTTGGGATTTTCAGCACAACTTTCACTCCTGGAGCTTTGGAATTCCCACCCTGATATTCCCAGGACACAAATTCCATTTTTTATGTGAATTTTGGGTTTTTTTCAGCAGAATTTTCACTCCTGGGTGCTGCAGGAGCTTTGGAATTCCCACCACGACATTCCCAGGACACACAAATCCCATTTTTCCTGTGAATTTGGGATTTTTTCAGCAGAATTTTCACTCCAGGAGCTTTCCCTGCTGTGGAATTCCCACCCTGATATTCCCAGGACACAAAAATCCCGTTTTTTTCCTGCAAATTTGGGATTTTTTCACCACAAATTTCACTCCTGAGTGCCACAGGAGCTTTGGAATTCCCACCATGACATTCCTGAGGCACAAAAATTCCATTTTTCCTGCAAATTTTGGGGTTTTTTCAGCACAACTTTCACTCCAGGACCTTTGGAATTCTCACCAGGACACGAAAATCCCATTTTTCCTGTGAATTTTGGGATTTTTTCAGCACAATTTTCACTCCAGGAGCTTTCCCTGCTGTGGAATTCCCACCCTGATATTCCCAGGACACAAAAATTCCATTTTTTATGTGAATTTTGGGATTTTTCAGCACAACTTTGAGTCCTGGGTGCTGCAGGAGCTTTTCCTGCTTTGGAATTCCAGGCAGGGAAATGTTTCCAGGACACACAAATTCCATTTTTCCTGCAAATTTGGGATTTTTTCACCACAAATTTCACTCCTGGGTGCCGCAGGAGCTTTGGAATTCTCACCATGACATTCCTGAGGCACAAAAATTCCATTTTTTCTGTGAATTTTGGGTTTTTTCAGCACAATTTTCACTCCTGGAGCTTTCCCTGCTATGGAATTCCCACCACGACATTTCCAGGACACAAAAATCCCATTTTTCCTGCAAATTTGGGATTTTTTTCAGCAAAACTTTCACTTCTGGAGCTTTTCCTGCTGTGGAATTCCCACCATGACATTCCCAGGACACAAAAATTCCATTTTTTATGTGAATTTTGGGATTTTTCAGCACAACTTTGAGTCCTGGGTGCTGCAGGAACTTTCCCTGCCTTGGAATTCTCACCATGACATTCCTGGGGCACACAAATCCCAGTTTTTTCCAGCAAATTTGGGATTTTTTCAGCACAACTTTCACTCCTGGAGATTTGGAATTCCCACCACGACATTCCCAAGACACACAAATCCCATTTTTTATGTGAATTTTGGGATTTTTTCACCACAACTTTCACTCCTGGAGCTTTCCCTGCTGTGGAATTCCCACCCTTATATTCCCAGGACACAAAAATCCCATTTTTTTCCTGCAAATTTGGGATTTTTTCACCACAAATTTCACTCCTGGGTGCTGCAGGAGCTTTGGAATTCTCACCATGACATTTCCAGGACACAAAAATTCCATTTTTTATGTGAATTTTGGGATTTTTCAGCACAACTTTGAGTCCTGGGTGCTGCAGGAACTTTCCCTGCCTTGGAATTCTCACCATGACATTCCTGGGGCACAAAAATCCCATTTTTTCCTGCAAATTTGGGATTTTTTCAGCAAAACTTTCACTCCAGGAGCTTTGGAATTCCCACCGCGACATTCCGAGGACACACAAATCCCATTTTTCCTGCAAATTTTGGGGTTTTTTCAGCAGAACTTTCACTCCAGGACCTTTGGAATTCTCTCCAGGACACACAAATTCCATTTTTTATGTGAATTTTGGGACTTTTTCAGCACAGTTTTCACTCCTGGGTGCTGCAGGAGCTTTGGAATTCTCACCACGACATTCCCAGGACACAAAAATCCCATTTTTTCTGTGAATTTTGGGATTTTTTCAGCAGAACTTTCACTCCCGGAGCTTTCCCTGCCTTGGAATTCCCACCACAACATTCCCAGGACACACAAATTCCATTTTTTCCTGCAAATTTGGATTTTTTCAGGACAGCTTTCACTCCAGGAGCTTTGGAATTCTCACCATGACATTCCCAGGACACAAAAATTCCATTTTTTATGTGAATTTGGGATTTTTTCACCACAATTTTCACTCCAGGAGCTTTCCCTGCCTTGGAATTCTCACCATGACATTTTTGGGGCACAAATTCCATTTTTTTCCTGCAAATTTGGGATTTTTTCACCACAAATTTCACTCCTGAGTGCCGCAGGAGATTTGGAATTCCCACCATGACATTCCTGAGGCACAAAAATTCCATTTTTTCCTGCAAATTTGGGATTTTTTCAGGACAGCTTTCACTCCAGGAGCTTTGGAATTCTCACCATGACATTTTTGGGGCACAAATTCCATTTTTCCTGCAAATTTTGGGTTTTTTTCAGCAGAATTTTCACTCCTGGCGCTTTCCCTGCTGTGGAATTCCCACCACGAGGCCGTTCCTGTTATTCCTCCCATCAAATCCTCAAAATTAATTCAGAATTCTTGAACTCAGCTGCTTTGGGTGAATTTTTGGGTGAATTTTTGGGGCGAATTTTTTGAGGCGAATTTTTGGGATGAATTTTTTGGGGTGAATTTTTTGGGGTCAATTTTTGGGGTGAATTTTTTGGGGTGAATTTTTTTGGGTGAATTTTTTGAGGTGAATTTTTTGGGTGAATTTTTGGGGCGAATTTTTGGGGCGAATTTTTGGGGTGAATTTTTGAGGTGAATTTTTGGGCTGAATTTTTTGGCGCAAATTCTTGAGGTGAATTTTTGAGGCAAATTTTTTGAAGTGAATTTTTGAGGTGAATTTTTTGGCTGAATTTTTTTGGGGTGAATTTTTTGTGGTGATTTTTTTGAGGTGAATTTTTGGGGTGAATTTTTTTGGGTGAATTTTTTTTGGGTGAATTTTTGGGGTGAATTTTTTGGGGCGAATTTTTGGGGCGAATTTTTTTGGGGTGAATTTTTTGAGGCGAATTTTTGAGGCGAATTTTTGAGGTGAATTTTTTGAGGTGAATTTTTGGGGCGAATTTTTTGGGTGAATTTTTTTGTGGTGAATTTTTTGGGCTGAATTTTTGAGCTGAATTTTTTTGGGGCGAAGTTTTTGTGGTGAATTTTTTGTGGTGATTTTTTTGAGGTGAATTCTCTGAGATTTGAGCAAACCCCTCTTTTCTGGAAGTTTCTAATCCCGTTTTTTTCTTTTTCCAGAGGTTCACGCCACAGGGTTCAACTACCAGAACGAGGATGAAAAGGTCACTCTGTCCTTCCCCAGCACCCTGCAGAAAGGTGAGAACCAGGAATTCCCTGGAATTCCTGTCCTGGAATTCCTGTCCTGGAATTTCTGTCCTGGAATTTCTGTCCTGGAATTTCTGTCCTGGAATTCCTGGCCTGGAATTCCTGGCCTGGAATTCCTGGCCTGGAATTTCTGTCCTGGAATTTCTGTCCTGGAATTTCTGTCCTGGAATTCCTGTCCTGGAATTCCCTCCCTGGAATTCCTGTCCTGGAATTCCTGTCCTGGAATTCCTCCCCGGAATTCCTCCCCTGGAATTCCTCCCCTGGAATTCCTCCCCTGGAATCCCTCCCTGGAATTTCTGTCCTGGAATTTCTGTCCTGGAATTTCTGTCCTGGAATTTCTGTCCTGGAATTTCTGTCCTGGAATTCCTGTCCTGGAATTCCTGTCCTGGAATTTCTGTGCTGGAATTCCTGTCCTGGAATTCCTGTCCTGGAATTTCTCCCTGGAATTTCTGTCCTGGAATTCCTCCCTGGAATTTCTGTCCTGGAATTTCCTCCCTGGAATTCCCTCCCTGGAATTCCCTCCCTGGAATTCCTCCCTGGAATTCCTCCCTGGAATTCCTCCCTGGAATTCCCATCCTGGAATTCCCATCCTGGAATTCCCATCCTGGAATTCCCATCCTGGAATTCCCATCCTGGAATTCCTCCCCTGGAATTCCTCCCCTGGAATTCCTCCCCTGGAATTCCCATCCTGGAATTCCCATCCTGGAATTCCCTCCCTGGAATTCCTCCCTGGAATTCCTCCCTGGAATTCCCTCCCTGGAATTCCCTCCCTGGAATTCCCTCCCTGGAATTCCCTCCCTGGAATTCCCTCCCTGGAATTCCCTCCCTGGAATTCCTGTCCTGGAATTCCCTCCCTGGAATTCCCTCCCTGGAATTCCCTCCCTGGAATTCCCTCCCTGGAATTCCCTCCCTGGAATTCCCTCCCTGGAATTCCCATCCTGAAATTCCCTCCCTGGAATTCCCGTCCTGGAATTCCTGTCCTGGAATTCCCTCCCTGGAATTCCTGTCCTGGTCATTTTTTGGTCATTTTTGGTCATTTTTTTGGTCATTTTTTAAATCTTTTTTTTTTTGATCTTTTTTTTTTACCAATCCCAATTATTTCTGTGTTTATTTTGCAGGGACAGGGACACTAAAAATCGATTTTGTGGGGGAGCTGAACGACAAAATGAAAGGATTTTACCGCAGCAAATACAGCACGGCCAGCGGGGACACGCGCTACGCCGCCGTCACCCAGTTCGAGGTGGGGTTAATTAATTTAATTTAATTTAATTTAATTTATAAAGAGAATTTGTGCTTTAAACAGGTAAAAATGATCACCCAGTTCGAGGTGGGGTTAATTGAATTTAATTTAATTTAATTTTAATTTATAAACAGAATTTGTGCTTTAAATAGGCAAAAATGATCACCCAGTTTGAGGTGGGTTTAATTCATTTTAATTTTAATTTATAAACAAAATTTATGCTTTAAACAGGCCAAAATGATCACCCAGTTCGAGGTGGGTTTAATTAATTTAATTTAATTTAATTTGAATTTATAAACAGAATTTATGCTTTAAACAGGTAAAAATGATCACCCAGTTCGAGGTGGGTTTAATTGAATTGAATTGAATTGAATTTTAATTTATAAACAAAATTTATGCTTTAAATAGGTAAAAATGATCACCCAGTTCGAGGTACATATTATTTCATTTTAATTTTAATTTATAAACAAAATGTATGCTTTAAACAGGTAAAAGTGATCACCCAGTTCGAGGTGGGTTTAATTTAATTTAATTTTAATTTATAAACAGAATTTGTGCTTTAAACAGGCAAAAATCATCACCCAGTTTGAGGTGGGTTTATTTAATTTTAATTTTAATTTATAAACAGAATTTGTGCTTTAAACAGGCAAAAAGGATCACCCAGTTCGAGGTGGGTTTATTTAATTTTAATTTTAATTTATAAACAGAATTTATGCTTTAAATAGGTAAAAATGATCACCCAGTTCGAGGTACATTTTATTTAATTTTAATTTTAATTTTTAAACAGAATTTATGTCCATTTTAATTTTAATTTTTAAACAGAATTTGTGCTTTAAATAGGTAAAAATGATCACCCAGTTCGAGGTGGGTTTAATTTAATTTAATTTTAATTTATAAACAGAATTTGTGCTTTAAACAGGCAAAAATGATCACCCAGTTCGAGGTACATTTATTTAATTTTCATTTTAATTTTAATTTCTGTGTTTTGTTTTGGGTATTTTCCTTATTTCTTGTGATTTTTCCTTATTTCTTGTGATTTTTTTTCATTGTTTCTCGGGGGTTTTCAGTATTTTTGGGGTTTATTTCTTGATTTTGGTTTTTTCCCTTTGGTTTTTGTTTTTTTCCCTTTGGTTTTTCAGATTTTTTTCCTTTTCTTGGACATTTTTTCCCTTTAATTTTTGGGTTTTTTTTCCTTTTCTTGGACGTTTTTTCCCTTTGATTTTTTGGGGTTTTTTTCCCTTGTTTTGGAGGTTTTTTCTCTTTGGTTTTTGGTTTTTTTTCCTTTTTCTTGGACATTTTTTCCCTTTAATTTTTGGGGTTTTTTTCTTTTTCTTGGACATTTTTTCCCTTTGATTTTTGGGGATTTTTCCTTTTCTTGGATATTTTTTTCCCTTTAATTTTTGAGGTTTTTTTTCCTTTTCTTGGACGTTTTTTCCCTTTAATTTTTGGGGTTTTTTTCCTTTTCTTGGAGGTTTTTCCCTTTAATTTTTGAGGTTTTTTTTCCTTGTTTTGGAGATTTTTCCCTTTAATTTTTGGGGTTTTTTTTCCTTGTTTTAGACATTTTTTCCCTTCGGTTTTTGGTTTTTTTTTTCCTTTTTCTTGGACATTTTTTCCCTTTGGTTTTTGGGGTTTTTTTCCTTGTTTTGGAGGTTTTTCCCTTTAATTTTTGGGTTTCTTTTCCTTTTCTTGGAGGTTTTTCCCTTTGATTTTTGGGTTTTTTTCCTTTTCTTGGACATTTTTTCCCTTTGATTTTTGGGGATTTTTCCTTTTCTTGGATATTTTTTTCCCTTTAATTTTTGAGGTTTTTTTTCCTTTTCTTGGACGTTTTTTCCTTTAATTTTTGGGGATTTTTTTTCCTTGTCTTGGAGGTTTTTCCCTTTGGTTTTTGGGGTTTTTTTTCCTTGTTTTGGACTTTTTTTCCTTTGGTTTTTGGGGTTTTTTTTTCCTTTTCCTTTTCTTGGACATTTTTTCCCTTTGATTTTTGGGATTTTTTTCCTTTTCTTGGACGTTTTTCCCTTTGATTTTTGAGGGTTTTTTTCCCTTGTTTTGGAGGTTTTTTTCCCTTTAATTTTTGGGTTTTTTCCCTTGTTTTGGACATTTTTTCCTTTATTTTATATTTTTTTTCCACTTTTCCTTCCTGCCCTTTACCTCACCCAAGGCTCAGAAAATCCCAAATTTCTCAAATTCCTCCCCTCTACCTCCACCCACATTCAAAAAAAATCTCTTTATTTAAATAAAACTCCCCTTTATAAAGCGCATTAATTTTACTTTTTAATATAAAAATAAGTTTAATTTAAAAACGTTCATTTTTAACAGAACCCTGTGCCTTTACCTGAGGCCTTTTCAATGCATTTTATTGAAATTTAATTTAAAATCAACACAAAAATAAGAATAAAAATGAATTCAGAGCTCAGCGATGCAGTGAGGACTCCACACCACGATCCCCCCTTGTTTTGCTGGGAATAAATTGAATTTCTGGGGTATTTTTGGCAGCGTCTGCTGTGATTTAATTGTTTAATTCTCTTTATTTCAGGCCACTGATGCTCGCAGGGCTTTCCCTTGCTGGGACGAGCCTGCAATTAAAGCAACTTTTGATATTTCCTTGGTGGTTCCCAAAGACAGAGTGGCTTTGTCAAATATGGTGAGTTTTATAAATAAATGAAATTAATATTTCAATTTTTGTCAAATATGGTCAGTTTGAGAATTAAATGAAATTAATATTACAATTTTTGTCAAATATGGTGAGTTTGAGAAATAAATAAATTAATATTTCAATTTTTGTCAAATATGGTCAGTTTGAGAAATAAATGAAATTAATATTTCAATTTTTGTCAAATATGGTGAGTTTTCATAATTGAAATAATTATTTCAATTTTTGTCAAATATGGTAAATTTTCATGAGCCAATAATTGAAATAAATATTTCAATTTTTGTCAAATATGGTGAGTTTGAGAAAGAAATAAATTAATATTTCAATTTTTGTCAAATATGGTCAGTTTGAGAAATAAATGAAATTAATATTTCAATTTTTGTTAAATATGGTAAGATTTATGTGCCAAAAAATGAAATTAATATTTTGATTAAATAGTTTAATTCTATTTTAAATAAGTAAATATTTCATATTGTTAATATATTTTATATAGATCATAAATATATGAATATATTTATAATCTATGTAATATATAACATGTATTATATATAGTTATATATAATATATATTAATATGTGATATATAATATATGATATATAATATATAATGCATATAAAATATATTATATATTGTATAGAATATATGATATACAATATATAATATGATAATATAAAAATATTGTATATTATATAAAAATAGATATTTATATATACTATATGATATATATTATATATTATATATTTATATATAAATATAATATATACAATATATAAATAAACAATATCTATTATATACATATATATATTTATATATGAATATATTATATAATATATGATATATTTTGCTGTTTGGTTTTTTCTTCCCTTGATCTTTTCTTTGTGGTTTCCTCGGTTTTTGTGACTTTTCCTTCTGGGTTTTTAGTGCTAAAATTTGGATTTTCAGAGCTTTTTGTAAAAAACCATTTCAGTTTTCTCTTTTTATTACATCTGATATTCCTTTCCTCAAATCCCCACCAAGAACCGCCTCAATCCAAACATTCCTGAATTTTCTTGTACTGTAAAAACACCAAAACAAACCAGAATTTGGGTAAAAAAATCCGATTTTTGGATCCCCAGAGCTGCTCTGCTCCGGCTTTGGGGTTGTTTAAATCAGGATTTAAATCAGGATTTCACTCCCATTTTGGATCATTGGAAATTCTGATATGAAATTGAGATTTGAAAGTTTTGATTTGAAATTCTGTGAGGGTGAAATCCATAAAGAAATCCCCAAAATTCCATTTTTTGGCGGGAGTTTCTCATTGTTTTGGGTTTTTTTCTCTGTTTTTAGGGGTTTTTATCCTTGGATTGTTTTGCTTTGTATTTTGGGTTTTGTATTTTGGTTTTTTTGCTGTTTGGTTTCTTTGTTCCCTTGGCCTTTTTCTTTACCGTTTCCTTGGTTTTTCTGACTTTTCCTTCTGGGTTTTTGGTGCTAAAACTCTGAATTTTCAGAGCTTTTGGTAAAAAACCATTTCAGTTTTCTCTCTTTATTCCACCTCACCTTCCTTTCCCCCAAATCCCCACCAAGAACCGCCTCAATCCAAACACTCCTGAACTTTCTTGTGCTGTAAAAAATCCAAAACAAAGCAGAATTTGGGTATAAAAAATGAAATTTTGGATCCCCAAAGCTGCTCTGCTCCGGCTTTGGGGTTGTTTAAATCAGGATTTAAATCAGGATTTCACTCCCATTTTGGATCATTGGAAATTCTGATATGAAATTGAGATTTGAATTTCTCCCAGAGTTTTGATTTGAAATTCTTTGAGGGTGAAATCCATAAAGAAATCCCCAAAATTCCATTTTTTGGGTCGCAGTTTCTCATTGTTTTGGGTTTTTTTCTCTGTTTTTAGGGGTTTTTATCCTTGGATTTTTTTGCTTTGTATTTTGGCTTTTTGCTGTTTGGTTTTTTTGCTGTTTGGTTTCTTTGATCCCTTGATCTTTTCTTTGTGGTTTCCTCGGTTTTTGTGACTTTCCCTTCTGGGTTTTTGGTGCTAAAATTTGGATTTTCAGAGCTTCTACTAAAAAATAATTTCAGCTCTCTCTTTATTCCACCTCACCTTCGTTTCCCCAAATCCCCACCAAGAACCGCCTCAATCCAAACATTCCTGAACTTTCCTGTGCTGTAAAAACACCAAAACAAACCAGAATTTGGGTATAAAAAATCCAATTTTGGATCCCCAGAGCTGCTCTGCTCCGGCTTTGGGGTTGTTTAAATCAGGATTTAAATCAGGATTTCACTCCCACTTTGGATCATTGGAAATTCTGATAGGAAATTGAGATTTGAATTTCTGATTTGAAGTTTTGATTTGAAATTCTCAATTTTGAATTGTAATTGAGGGTGAAATCCATAAAGAAATCCCCAAAATTCCATTTTTGGGGAGGGTTTCTCATTGTTTTGGGGTTTTTTTTTCTCTGTTTTTATCCTTGGATTGTTTTGCTTTGTGTTTTGGGTTTTTGCTGTTTGTTTTCTTTGATCCCTTGATCTTGTTTTTGCTGTTTCTTGGGTTTTTGTGACTTTTCCTTCTGGATTTTTAATGCTAAAATTTGGATTTTCAGAGCTTTTGGTAAAAAACCATTTCAGTTTTCTCTTTTTATTACATCTGATATTCCTTTCCTCAAATCCCCGCCAAGAACCGCCTCAATCCAAACATTCACACCTGAACTTCTGCTGTAAAAAATCCAAAACAAACCAAAATTTGGGTATAAAAAATCCAATTTTTGAGCTGGAAATGTGTTCTTTTTCTCTCTCAACCCCCAAATTTCTCAAATTTCCCATCCCAGAACGTGGTGGAGCGGCGGCCGTACCCCGACGATGAGAGCCTGGTGGAGGTGAAGTTCGCGCGGTCGCCGGTGATGTCCACGTACCTGGTGGCCTTCGTGGTGGGCGAGTACGACTTCGTGGAGGCGCGGTCGCAGGACGGGGTCCTGGTGAGGGTGTACACGCCCGTGGGCAAGGCCGAGCAGGGAAAGTTCGCCCTCGAGGTAAATCCCACTCGGGTTTGGGGGTTTTTGGGGTTTTTTCCTGTTTTTTGGGGATTTTTTGGGGTTTTTTGGGGATTTTTTGGGGATTTTTTTGGGGATTTTTTGGGTTTTTTTCTCGGTTTTTTCTCGGTTTTTTCTCGGTTTTTTCTCGGTTTTTTCTCGGTTTTTTCTCGGTTTTTTCTCGGTTTTTTCTCGGTTTTTTCTCGAGTTTTTCTCGGATTTTTCTCGGGTTTTTCTCGGGTTTTTTCTTGGTTTTTTCTGGGGTTTTTTCTTGGTTTTTTCCTCGGGTTTTTCTTGTTTTTTCTGGTTTTTTTCTCGTTTATTTTCTGGGGTTTTTTCTTGGGTTTTTCTTGGGTTTTTCTTGGGTTTTTCTCGGGTTTTTCTCGGGTTTTTCTCGGGTTTTTCTCGGGTTTTTCTTGTTTTGTTCCTTGGTTTTTTTTCTTGTTTTTTTGGGGTTTTGTCTTGGTTTTCTCTTGGTTTTTTGGGTTGTATTTGTGTGTGGGGTCCTGGTGCGGGTGTACACGCCCGTGGGCAAGGCCGAGCAGGGAAAGTTCGCCCTGGAGGTAAATCTGGATCAGGAACAGAAATTTGGGATTTTTTGGGGATTTTTTGGGGACTTTTTGGGGACTTTTTGGGGATTTTTTGGGGATTTTTTGGGGATTTTTTGGGGATTTTTGGAGGATTTTTTGGGGATTTTTGGGGGATTTTTGGGGGATTTTGGGGTTTTTTTGGGGATTTTTGGGGGATTTTTGGGGGATTTTGGGGTTTTTTTGGGGATTTTTGGGGGATTTTTGGGGGATTTTGGGGTTTTTTTGGGGATTTTTGGGGGATTTTTGGGGGATTTTGGGGTTTTTTGGGGGATTTTTTGGGGGTTTTTTGGGGTTTTTTGGGGGATTTTTGGGGTTTTTTGGGGGATTTTTGGGGGATTTTGGGGAGTTTTTGGGGAGTTTTTGGGGGTTTTTTGGGGTTTTTTGGGGGAGTTTTTTGGGATTTTTTGGGGGATTTTTGGGGGATTTTTTGGGGATTTTTTGGGGATTTTGGGGATTTTTTGGGGATTTTTTGGGGTTTTTTGGGGTTTTTTTGGGGATTTTTTGGGGATTTTTTGGGGATTTTGGGGATTTTTTGGGGATTTTTTGGGGATTTTTTGGGGATTTTTTGGGGATTTTTTTGGGGATTTTTTTGGGATTTTTTGGGGATTTTTTGGGGATTTTTTGGGGAGTTTTTGGGGAGTTTTTGGGGAGTTTTTGGGGAGTTTTTGGGGAGTTTTTGGGGAGTTTTTGGGGAGTTTTTGGGGAGTTTTTGGGGAGTTTTTGGGGAGTTTTTGGGGAGTTTTTGGGGAGTTTTTGGGGAGTTTTTGGGGAGTTTTTGGGGAGTTTTTGGGGAGTTTTTGGGGAGTTTTGGGGGAGTTTTGGGGGAGTTTTGGGGGAGTTTTGGGGGAGTTTTGGGGGAGTTTTGGGGGAGTTTTTGAGGTTTTTTCGGGGTTTTTTCTCGGTTTTTTCTCGGTTTTTTTCTGGGTTTTTTTCTGGGTTTTTTCTGGGTTTTTTCTCGGTTTTTTAATGGGATTTTTCTTGGTTCTTTGTGGGTTTTTTCTTGGGTTTTTTTAATTGGATTTTTCTTGGTTTTTTGGTTTTTTTCTTGGTTTTTTGGGTTTTTTCTTGGGTTTTGGGGTATTTTTTTCTTGGTTTTTGGGTGTTTTTTCTTGGTTTTTTTATGGGATTTTTGTTGGTTTTTTGGGGGGGGTTTCTTGGTTTTATTGGGGGTTTTTTTCTTGGTTTTTTAGTTCCAGTCCTGATTTTTTTAATTTCCCTCCTGATTTTTTAAATTTCCCTCCCGGTTTTTTAAATTTCCCTCCCGATATTTTTAATTTCCCTCCTGATATTTTTAATTTCCCTCCCGATTTTTTTAATTTCCCTCCTGATATTTTTAATTTCCCTCCCGATTTTTTAATTTCCCTCCCGATTTTTTTAATTTCCCTCCTGATTTTTTTAATTTCCCTCCCGATTTTTTTAATTTCCCTCCCGATTTTTTTAATTTCCCTCCCGATTTTTTTAATTTCCCTCCCGATTTTTTTAATTTCCCTCCCGATTTTTTTAATTTCCCTCCCGATTTTTTTAATTTCCCTCCTGATATTTTAATTTCCCTCCTGATATTTTTAATTTCCCTCCTGATATTTTTAATTTCCCTCCCGATATTTTTAATTTCAGTCCTGATTTTTTAACTTCCCTCCCGATATTTTTAACTTCCCTCCCGATATTTTTAATTTCCCTCCCGATTTTTTTAATTTCCCTCCCGATTTTTTAATTTCCCTCCCGATTTTTTAATTTCCCTCCTGATTTTTTAATTTCCCTCCCTATTTTTTAATTTCCCTCCCGATTTTTTAATTTCCCTCCCGATTTTTTAATTTCAGTCCTGATTTTTTAATTTCCCTCCCGATATTTTTAATTTCAGTCCCAATTTTTTTAATTTCCCTCCCGATTTTTTTAATTTCCCTCCCGATTTTTAAATTTCCCTCCTGATTTTTTAATTTCCCTCCTGATTTTTTTAATTTCCCTCCTGATTTTTTAATTTCCCTCCTGATTTTTTAATTTCCCTCCCGATTTTTTTAATTTCCCTCCTGATTTTTTTAATTTCCCTCCTGATATTTTTAATTTCCCTCCTGATATTTTTAATTTCCCTCCCGATTTTTTAATTTCCCTCCCGATTTTTTAATTTCCCTCCTGATATTTTTAATTTCCCTCCCGATTTTTTAATTTCCCTCCTGATATTTTTAATTTCCCTCCTGATATTTTTAATTTCCCTCCCGATTTTTTAATTTCCCTCCCGATTTTTTTAATTTCCCTCCTGATTTTTTAATTTCCCTCCTGATTTTTTTTAATTTCCCTCCCGATATTTTTAATTTCCCTCCCGATTTTTTAATTTCCCTCCCGATTTTTTTAATTTCCCTCCCGATTTTTTTAATTTCCCTCCCGATATTTTTAATTTCCCTCCCGATTTTTTAAATTTCAGTCCCAATTTCCCAATCATTGCCAATTCCAGTTTAACAGAACATTTCTCCTCTCTTTTTTTCCAGGTTGCTGCTAAAACTCTGCCTTTTTATAAGGATTACTTCAATGTTCCTTACCCTCTTCCTAAAATTGATCTCATAGCTATTGCAGACTTTGCTGCTGGTAAAGTAACTCGCTTTATTGCTGAAATTGTATTTTATTTAAAATATTTTTTTTTAATTCAACAAAAATGAATTAAAAGAGCTTTGGGAAGAGGCGTGGATCAATATCAATAAACCTTTGTATTTATTTTATAAAGGTGCCATGGAGAACTGGGGCCTTGTTACTTATAGGTATGATGTTAAAATCCTGTTTTTCCCCCTCTTTGTTCATTAATTCTTGGAGTTAATTGGATTATTTGCAGGCAGCTCTAATTACTGGGTGTCATCCCCAATCAAACAGAGCCAATATTTTCAATTTTTATTTTGTTTTGGATGATTTTGGTGGTGCTGTTGCAGCTCAGGAAGGCAAAAATCAGATTTTGGCTGAGGGTTTTAAATTCACAAAATCTTTTTGGCCCCTTTTTTTCCCCCCAAATAAAATTTCCTGACATAACTGGGAGAATTTATTTTATCTCACAGGTAAATTTGACAGTGTGGAAATGGGAAAATCAAAAATATTAACGCGCCTTCCTTTGCAGTTTGATTTTTTTTTTCCTTCTTCTGATCAAGCTTTGGCACTTTTGCTTGATTTTAATTCTGATTAATTTAATTTTTCATTCTCCTGCTGGTGGCCAGGAGGATTTCCCTGAATTTTGAACAATTTCGAAGCTTTGCACTTGAAACCCTGAAATAATTTGGGATTTCTTCTGCTCAGCTTTGAATTCAGCCTTAAAAAAACCAAAATAAATTCAAGCCTGGGTTTCAAATTTTCCCTTCTTATTGCAATTCTGATGAAATTTGATATTTTATTCCTTATGGGGAAAAAAATAGAAATTTATTCATCCTGGATGAGGAGAATTTTTGGGATGGAGCTGTGAATTTTTACCCTTTTATGTGAATTTTTACCCCTTTTATGTGAATTTTTACCCCTTTTATGTGAATTTTTACCCCTTTTATGTGAATTTTTACCCCTTTTATGTGAATTTTTACCCCTTTTGTGCTGAGTTTGCTCTGCCCATTTTGAGGGCAGATTTCTCCATCCTCGGGGAGGTTTTTTTCCCTGGAATTTCAGAATTCCAGAGGTCCCTGAGGAGGTGCCAGAGTGGAAAAATTGGTGTTGAGACCTCTTGGAAAAATCAAAATTCCTTTGGGAACGCTGAGAGGGGCAGGATCTGCTCCCACCCCGGAGCACAGAGGGAGCTGAGCTTCCCAAAATTACCTAGGGGAGCATTTTAATTAAAAAAAATTAAATTTTCCTCCTTCTGCCTGGGGTTTTTTTTTCCATTTCTTGCATGCCATTAAACAACTCCTGCTCCAAAGCTGTGGAACTCACCCTGAGAATTTCATGGCTACATTAAAATAGATTTTGGGTGGTTTTTTTGGGATTTTTTTCGGTTTTTTTGGCTTTTTTGGGGGGTTTTTTTTTACTTTTTTTTTTTTGGTTTTTTGGGGTTTTTTTGAGGTTTTTTTGGGGGGTTTTTGGGGTTTTTTTTGGGGGGTTTTTTGGGGTTTTTGGGGGGTTTTTTTTGGGTTTTTTGGCTATTTTTTTTTGGTTTTTTGGCTTTTTTTGGAGGTTTTTTTTACCTTTTTTTTGGCTTTTTTTGAGTTTTTTCCTCACTTTTTAGCTTGTTTAGGTAACCTCACCTCCTTTGGGTTGTGGTTTTTATTCCCCTGGGGGTTTTCTCATCCTAAATTTTGATTTTTTTTCTCTCTCTAACACAGGGAGACTGCGTTGCTCATCGACCCCAAGAATTCCTGCTCCTCGTCCCGCCAGTGGGTGGCTCTGGTGGTGGGACACGAACTGGCTCACCAGTGGTTTGGGAACCTCGTCACCATGGTACCCAACCCTCCAAAAATCCCAATTTTATTTCAATTTTCTCCCTGTCCTGCCCAAAATCTGTGTTTGGGTACCCTTATGTGGCACCACGCTGTGTTAATAGAATTAATTTAATATTTAAATGGTGATTTATGGTACCTAAACTCTCCAAAAATCCCAATTTTATTTCATTTTTCTTCCTGTCCTGCCCAAAATCTGTGTTTGGGTGCCCCTCCATAGCAGCTCACTGTATTAAGATAATTAATTTAATATTTCAATGGTGGTTTATGGTACCTAAACTCTCCAAAAATCCCATTTTTTATCTCCATCTGCTTCCTATCCTGCCTAAAATCTGTGTTTGGGTGTTACTCCATAGCAGCACGTTGTATTAAAATAATTAATTAATATTTAAATGGTGGTTTATGGTACCCAAACCCTACAAAATCCGAATTTTATTTCAATTTTCTCCCTATCCTGCCCCAAATCTGTGTTTGGGTGCTCTTATGTGGCAGAATACTGTGTTAAAAGAATTAATTTCATGTTTAAATGGTGATTTATGGTACCTAAACTCTCCAAAAATCCCAATTTTATTTCATTTTTCTCCCTGTCCTGCCCAAAATCTGGGTTTGGGTGCTGCTCCATAGCAGCTCACTGTATTAAAATAATTAATTTATTATTTAAATGGTGGTTTATGGTACCTAAACCCTCAAAAATCCCATTTTTTATCTAAATTTGGTTCCTGTCCTGCCCAAAATCTGTGTTTGGGTGCACTTAAGTGGCAGCACGCTGTATAAAAGAATTAGTTTAATATTTTTTGTGTGTGTGTCCCTGCAGGAATGGTGGACACACCTGTGGCTGAATGAGGGCTTTGCCTTGTGGATAGAGTACCTGAAAAAATTAAAATTAAATATTCATTTAACCCAAACAATTCTATTGATATAGTTCTAGTTATATAACTATGATAAATATAATTATGATCTGCACCAAACCAAGCTTCAAACTCACTTTAGACTGAACAAAAACCCCAGAATTTTGTCTTTTATCCCTTTTTTTTGTGTTTTTCCCTGCAGGAATGGTGGACACACCTGTGGCTGAATGAGGGGCACAGGTGGATCGAGTACCTGAAAAAATTAAAATTAAATATTCATTTAACCCAAACAATTCTATTGATATAATTCTAGTTATATAACTATGATAAATATAATTATGATCTGCACCAAACCAAGCTTCAAACTCACTTTAGACTGAACAAAAACCCCAGAATTTTGTCTTTTATCCCTTTTTTTTGTGTTTTTCCCTGCAGGAATGGTGGACACACCTGTGGCTGAATGAGGGGCACAGGTGGATCGAGTACCTGAAAAAATTAAAATTAAATATTCATTTAACCCAAACAATTCTATTGATATAATTCTAGTTATATAACTATGATAAATATAATTATGATCTGCACCAAACCAAGCTTCAAACTCACTTTAGACTGAACAAATCCCTCAGAATTTTGTCTTTTATCCCTTTTTTTTGTGTTTTTTGCTGCAGGAATGGTGGACACACCTGTGGCTGAACGAGGGCTTTGCCTCGTGGATAGAGTACCTGAAAAAATTAAAATTAAATATTCATTTAACCCAAACAATTGCATCGATGTAATTCTATTTATATAACTACAATAAATATTGTTGTGATCTGCACCAAACCAAGCTTCAAACTCACTTTAGACTGAACAAAACCCCCAGAATTTTGTCTTTTATCCCTCTTTTTTTTTGTGTTTTTCCCTGCAGGAATGGTGGACACACCTGTGGCTGAATGAGGGGCACAGGTGGATCGAGTACCTGAAAAAATTAAAATTAAATATTCATTTAACCCAAACAGCTCCATCGATATAATTCTAATTATATAACTATTATAAATATTACTGCCATCTGCACCAAACCAAGCTTCAAACTCACTGTAGACTGAACAAATCCCTCAGAATTTTGTGTTTTATCCCTTTTTTTTGTGTTTTTCCCTGCAGGAATGGTGGACACACCTGTGGCTGAACGAGGGCTTTGCCTCGTGGATCGAGTACCTGTGTGTGGATCACTGCTTCCCCGAGTACGACATCTGGACCCAGTTCGTGTCTGCTGACTACACACGAGCCCAGGAGCTCGATGCCTTAGACAACAGCCACCCCATCGAGGTGAATTCTCATTTTTTGTGCTTTTTTTTCCCTCCTTTTTCCTTTTTCCCCCCTTTTCCCTGGAATTAAAAAGGGAATTTTGGGGTCGCCGCTGAGCGAAGCGCGATGGGTTCTGCTCTGCCTGAGGGGCTGTGCCCCCCAAAAATTCCCTTTTAATTCTAGAGATCTAATTCCTAGAGATCTAATTCCTAGAGATCTAATTCCTAGAGATCTAATTCCTCAGGATTCTAATTTTTTAACATTTGGTGAAATAAATTTTGGGAAATGCCCTTGTCCAGAGTGATTTACTCTCTGAGAGAGTCTTGCTCTCTGTCCCTGTATTAAACAATTCCCAGTTGGCTTCACATCTTTTGGGAAGCAACAGCCACCCCATCGAGGTGAATCCTGATTTTTTGTCCTTTTTTTTCCCCCCTTTTTTCCTTTTTCCCCCCTTTTCCGTGTGATTAAAAAGGGAATTTTGGGGTCGCCGCTGAGCGAAGCGCGATGGGTTCTGCTCTGCCTGAGGGGCTGTGTCCCCCAAAAATTCCCTTTTAATTCTAGAGATCTAATTCCTAGAGATCTAATTCCTCAGGATTCTAATTTTTTAACATTTGGTGAAATAAATTTTGGGAAATGCCCTTGTCCAGAGTGATTTTTTCCCTGAGAGAGTCTTGCTCTCTGTCCCTGGATTAAACAATTCCCACTTGGCTTCACGGCTTTTGGGAAGCAAGGGAAGCAACATCGAGGTGAATTCTGATTTTTCTTCCTTTTTTTCCCCCCTTTTCCCTGGAATTAAAAAGGGAATTTTGGGGTCGCCGCTGAGCGAAGCGCGGTGGGTTCTGCTCTGCCTGAGGGGCTGTGTCCCCCAAAAATTCCCTTTTAATTCTAGAGATCTAATTCCTCAGGATTCTAATTCCTCAGGATTCTAATTCCTCAGGATTCTAATTCCTAGGGATTCTAATGTTTTATTTTTTGGTGAAATAAATTTTGGGAAATGCACTTGTCCAGTAGGGCATTTTAGAGGGATTTATTCTCTGAGCATGTCTTGCTCGCTGTCCAGCAGTGGATTCTTGAGGAGAAAAGAATCCTTCAGATTTTCACCTCTAAAACTGATTTTTCCCTCAGATTTTCAAACCTAAAACTGACATTTTCCCTCAGATTTTCATCTCTAAAACTGATTTTCCCTCAGATTTTCACCTCTAAAACTGACATTTTCCCTCAGATTTTCAAACCTAAAAGTGATTTTCCCTCAGATTTTCAAACCTAAAACTGACATTTTCCCTCAGATTTTCATCTCTAAAACAGATTTTCCCCCAGATTTTCATACTAAAACTGATTTTCCGTCAGATTTTCAGCTCTAAAACTGACATTTTCCTTCAGATTTTCATTCTAAAACTGACATTTCCCCTCAGATTTTCATCTCCAGAACTGATTTTACCACAGATTGTCACCTCTAAAATTGATTTTCCCCTCAGATTTTCATACTAAAACTGACATTTTCCCTCAGATTTTCACCTCTAAAACTGATTTTCCCTCAGATTTTCATACTCAAATTGACATTTTCCCTCAGATTTTCACCTCTAAAATGGACATTTTCCCTCAGATTTTCATTCTAAAACTGACATTTTCCCTCAGATTTCAGCTCTAAAACTGACATTTTCCCTCAGATTTTCATACTAAAACTGACATTTCCCCTCAGATTTTCACCTCTAAAACTGATTTTCCCTCAGATTTTCATACTAAAACTGACATTTCCCCTCAGATTTCACCTCTAAAACTGACATTTTCCCTCAGATTTTCATACTAAAACTGACATTTCCCCTCAGATTTTCATACTAAAACTGAAATTTCCCCTCAGATTTTCACCTCTAAAACTGACATTCCCCTCAGATTTTCATCTCGAGAACTGATTTTACCACAGATTTTCCCCTCAGATTTCAGCTCTAAAACTGATTTTACCACAGATTTCACCTCTAAAACTGACATTTTCCCTCAGATTTTCATACTAAACCTGACATTTCCCCTCAGATTTTCACCTCTAAAACACTGCCACGTGCAAAAATCCGATTTTTTGGCAGCCCAAATCCTTCTCTCAGGGTGTTGTCGTGCTTCCCCCAGGTCAGTGTGGGCCATCCCTCCGAGGTGGATGAAATATTCGATGCCATTTCCTACAGCAAGGGCGCCTCTGTCATCCGCATGCTGCACGACTACATTGGGGACGAGGTAAAAATGGAGATTTTCAGGGTGTTTTTGAATTTTTTACAGCTAAATTTACTTGGGTGGAGATTTTCAAGGCGTTTTTTTACAGCTAAAATTTCTCGGGGTTTAAAAAAAAAATTAAGTTGTTCCGAAAATTTCTTCACTTCAAGCTCTGTTTGAATTTAACTCAGAAAAAACGAGATAATCAGAAATATGGAAGAAATTAGTGATTTTAAAGATTCCTTGCCTGATTGCTGGGGATAAATTTAGAGCAGAGGGAGGACAGGAAAACTCTCTGACATTTCCATTTTTGTATTCCCAGGATTTTCGGAAAGGAATGAATCTGTACCTGACCAAGTTCCAGCAGAGGAACGCTGCCACAGGTAATTGGGATGGGCAGAAAAGTCATTTCTGAACTCAAAACTTCTGGTTTTTCACCTGAGAAAATTGAAAATCCAGGAAATTCCTGGTTTTTTTCCCAAAATTCAGCATCCCTGGGGATTTTCTGTCCCTGGAATCTGTGGCTGAGGTTATCTGCAAGGGCTGAGTAACCACTTATCATGGTTACAAATATATAATTTATATAATATAAATTATAAATAATGCATAATGTATAATTTACAAATATTCTTTGGTTTGCCAAGAGAGCCTTTTGCAGTATTGATCCTTTGATTAAACAGGTCAAAGTCTGATATTTTTGCTTTTAAACCTTTTATTTTTGTGCATCAGGTACAAATCTGGAAGTGAGTTCATCAAAACTCAATCAGCCAAATCCAATTTGTGGTGTTTGCTCAGCGATTTTTGACATAATACATTAAAAAAACTAAAGAGAAACTATGTTATTTTTGAATATTTAATGTTAATTTTTGTATCACAATGTGTATTGATTGGGGTTTTTTAGTAGTGAAGAAGCTGCTTCTCCCCTCTCTTCTCCTTGAGGAGGTTTAAACTATTTCCAATTTTTTTTGCCTGTCATCTGTTAAATTTCAATAAAACACAAAAGTGTAAAAGGTTGAGTAAAACCCAACTTTCCCTATCCTGTCTCAAATAATTCAAATTCTTTTCTCCCACAGAGGATCTCTGGGAAAGCCTGGAAAAAGCCAGTGGCAAACCCATTGCTGCTGTGATGAACACGTGGACCAAACAGATGGGATTTCCACTCATTTACGTGGAGGCTGAGCAGGTAAAAATGGAATTATGCCTTCATTTTGGATCAAATTGAATAATATTTCCTGATTTTTGAGCATTCCTTTCGGTCAGGGGTAATAAAAATGGAATTGTGCCTTAATTTCAGATCAAATTGAATATTCCCTGATTTTGAGCATTCCTTTGGGTCAGAGGTGGTAAAAATGGAATTGTGCCTTAATTTCTGATCAAATTGAACAATATTCCCTGATTTTGAGCATTCCTTTGGGTCAGGGGTGGTAAAAATGGAATTGTGCCTTAATTTCAGAACAAATTGAACAATATCCCTGATTTTGAGCATTCTGTTGGATATGGGGCGGTAAAAATGGAATTATGCCTTAATTTTGGATCAAAATGAACAATATTTCCTGATTTTGAACATTCCCTTAGATTAGGGGTGGTAAAAATGGAATTATGCCTTAATTTTGGATCAAATTGAACAATATTCCCTGATTTTGAGCATTCCTTTGGGTCAGGGGTGATAAAAATGGAATTATGCCTTAATCTTGGATCAAATTGAGCAATATTCCCTGATTTTGCGCATTTCTTTGGGTCAGGGGGTGGTAAAAATAGAATTATGCCTTAATTTGGGGTCAAATTGAACAATATTCCCTGATGAGGGGTAATAAAAATGGAATTGTGCCTTAATTTGGGGTCAAATTGAACAATATTTCCTGATTTTGAGAATTCCTTTGGGTCAGGGGTGGTAAAAATGAAATTATGCCTTAGTTTTGGATCAAATTGAACAATACTCCCTGATGAGGGGTAATAAAAATGGAATTGTGCCTTAATTTCAGATCAAATTGAATAAAATTCCCTGATTTTGAGCATTCCCATGGGTCAGGGGTGGCTCTGTGTGGGCAAACCTCTGCTTCTGACATGAGGGAGGTGCCAAATCCCTGTGGATTCATCCCAAAATTCCCTGGATCCCTGGAGTTTGCTGATTTTGCTGCGTGTGGGAATTGTTTGTAGGAGGGGGAAGGGAATAATTCCAATTATGTTTATTCCACAGGATTGCAGGATCAGGGCCTGGAGTCAGGCAGCAAATCCAGGCCAGGCCTGTTCAAACAGGGATTTGTGCTCTGCCTTTTTCTGAGGGGAAAAAACCCAAATTATTCCATGAAACAGAGGGCATTACATGCAGAGACTGCAATTAAATGTGCTAATAATCTCCTTTTCTCATTTTATTGCAAATTTTTCTTCTTTTAAAAATTTTTTTCCCTCAGCAAGAAGATGACAAAGTGTTGAAGTTGGTCCAGAAGAAATTCTGTGCCAGTGGACCATATACAGGTAAGAGGAATGGGGTGGGCACAGAACCACAAAATATTTAAATTATGAAGGGATATTGTTGGGTTTTGTTGCTTTTTATCCAAAAAGCAGCAATTTTGGGAGCTGAAACAGCCCCAGGCCTGTGCTGTGCCTGGATCCAGGTGGGAAAACCTGAGGAAATCCAAGGTTGGATTTCCATAATTTCAATAATTTCCATATCCTGGCATTCCTTGGCTCAGAATTCCTTCAGATATATCAATTTTTAGGCCCTCTGAGAGGCTGGGGAGCAGCTGTTTTGGGGAGTGCTGAAATAAATGAAATAAAAACCCCTCAGGCAGGAGCCACCGCTGATTCCACTCACCTTCCGTGCTTATCTAAATTAAAATGTTTGGCTTGAAAGTTGATGTAAAGATTTTGGGGATTTTAACTCTAAAACTGTAATTTTCCCTCAGATTTTTACTTCTAAAATTGATATTTTCCCTCAGATTTTTACTTTAAAACTAACTAATCTGAGGGAAACTAATGTTTTCCCTCAGATTTTTGCTCTAAAACTGACAATTTTTCCCTCAGATTTTTACTCTAAAAGTGACATTTTCCCTCAGATTTTTGCTCTAAAACTGACACATTTTCCCTCAGATTTTTACTTTAGAAGTGACATTTTTCCTCACATTTTTGCTCTAAAAGTGACATTTCCTCTCAGATTTTTACCTCTAAGAACCAACATTTCATATTCAGGCCTTTTATTTTCTAATTTCATTTTCAGTGCTGAACCTGCAGATTTGATCTTTGTTCCTGAGTGATTTTTTACACTTTTTTTTTCCCTAATTCCTGATTTTCCCTCTTTTCCAGGGGAGGATTTCCCCATGTGGATGGTGCCCATCAGTATTTGCATGAACAAGAACCCCACCTGTACCAAAATTCAGATTTTGATGGGCAAACCACAGCTATAAAGTTGTCATTTTCCTTAGATATTTTACCTCTAAAACTGACATTTTACTTTAGATTAAAACTGACATTTTCCCTCCAATTTTGACCTTGAAAATTGACATTTCCCCTCAGATTTTTACTCTAAAATTGACATTTTCCCTCAGATTTTTACTCTAAAATTGACATTTTCCCTCAGATTTTTACTCTAAAAGTGACATTTTTCCTCAGATTTTTACTCTAAAATTGACATTTTTTCTCAGATTTTTACTCTACAACTGACATTTTCCTCAGATTTTACTCTAAAATTGACATTTTCCCCTCAGATTTTTACCTCTAAAACTGACACATTTTCCCTCAGATTTTTACTCTAAAATTGATATTTTCCCTCAGATTTTTACTCTAAAATTGACATTTTCCCTCAGATTTTTACCTGACATTTCATATTCAGGCTTTTATTTTCCAATTTCGTTTTCAGTGCTGAACCTGCAGATTTGATCTTTGTTCCTGAGTGGTTTTTTACACATTTTTTTTCCCTAATTCCTGATTTTCCCTCTTTTCCAGGGGAGGATTTCCCCATGTGGATGGTGCCCATCAGTATTTGCACGAGCGAGGACCCCACGTGTGCCAAAATTCAGATTCTGATGGACAAACCCGAGCTCACCGTGGTGTTAAAGGACACCAAACCAGAGCAGTGGGTCAAGGTGAGCCCTGAAAATTTCATTTTTCTCTTCTCTCTTTTATTTAGATAAAAACAGATAGAAAATGTGACATTTTATACTCCTAACTTGTGACTCTGTGCTGTTTTTGTGCTGACAATAAATGACATTTTATCTAAATATCTAAACATAAAATAAATCTTATTTAAATACACAGAAACAAGATCTATTTTAGATAAAAATACATATAAAAAATGACATTTTTTGCCCCTAACCAGTTGCTTTGTGCTGTTTTTGTGTTGACAATAAATGACATTTTATCTAAATATCTAAACATAAAATAAATCTTATTTAAATGCCCATAAACATAGGATATATTTTAGATAAAAATACATATATATATAACAATAAATGACATTTTATCTAAATATCTATATATAAAATAAATCTTATTTAAATACACATAAATATAGGATATATTTTAGATGAAAACGCATATAAAACACCACATTTTGTGCTCCTAACTTGTGACTTTGTGCTGTTTGTGTACTGACAATAAATGACATTTTATCTAAATATCTATATATAAAATAAATCTTATTTAAATGCCCATAAACATAGGATATATTTTAGATAAAAATACATATATGTATATATAACAATAAGTGATATTTTATCTAAATATCTATATATAAATCTTACTTAAATGCACTTAAACATACGATATATTTTAGATAAAAATACATATATATATAACAATAAATGACATTTTATCTGAATATCTATATATAAAATAAATCTTACTTAAATGCCCATAAACATAGGATATATTTTAGATAAAAATACCTATAAAATACCACATTTTGTGGTGCTGAGCAGTTTTTTTGTGCTGTTTGTGTGCTGACAATAAATGACATTTTATCTAAATATCTAAACATAAAACAAATCTTATTTAAATACACGTAAACATAGGATATATTTTAGATAAAAACACATATAAAATATCACATTTTGTGCTCCTAACTTTTGACTTTGAGCTCTTTTTCTCCTGACAATAAATGACATTTTATCTAAATATCTAAACATAAAATAAATCTTATTTAAATATACCTAAACATAGGATATATTTTAGATAAAAACAGATATAAAATGTGCCATTTTGTGCTCCTAACTTTTGACTTTGTGCTGTTTTTGTGGTTTTTGTGCTGACAATAAATGACATTTTATCTAAATATCTATATATAAAATAAATCTTACTTAAGTGCCCATAAACATAGGATATATTTTAGATAAAAATACATATATATATAACAATAAATGATACTTTATCTAAATATCTAAACATAAATCTTATTTAATTGCACTTAAACGTACAATATATTTTAGATAAAAATACATATATATATAACAATAAATGACATTTTATCTGAATATCTATATATAAAATAAATCTTACTTAAATGCACTTAAACATAGGATATATTTTAGATAAAAACACATATAAAATGTGCCATTTTGTGCTCCTAACTTTTGACTTTGTGCTGTTTTTGTGGGTTTTGTGCTGACAATAAATGACATTTTATCTAAATACCTAAACATAACATAAATCTTTCTTAAATGCACTTAAACATAGGATATATTTTAGATAAAAATACCTATAAAATACCACATTTTGTGGTGCTGAGCAGTTTTTTTGTGCTGTTTGTGTGCTGACAATAAATGACATTTTATCTAAATACCTAAACATAAAATAAATCTTATTTAAATGCCCATAAACATAGGATATATTTTAGATAAAAATACATATATATATAACAATAAATGATATTTTATGTAAATATCTAAACATAAATCTTATTTAATTGCACTTAAACATACAATATATTTTAGATAAAAATAGATATATTTAACAATAAATGACATTTTATCTGAATATCTATATATAAAATAAATCTTACTTAAATGCACTTAAACATAGGATATATTTTAGATAAAAACACATATAAAATGTGGCATTTTGTGGTGCTGAGCAGTTTTTTTGTGCTGGTTTGCAGCTGAACCTGGGCACGGTGGGGTTTTACCGCACCCAGTACAGCCCGGCCATGCTGGAGAGCCTCATCCCGGCCATCAAGGACCTGTCCCTGCCTCCCGTGGACAGGCTGGGGCTGCAGAACGACCTCTTCTCCCTGGTGAGCCCTGGGAATGGGGAAAATCTGCCCTGGGATTGGGGAAAATCCACCCTGGGATTGGGGAAAATCCACCCTGGGATTGGGGAAAATCCACCCTGGGAATGGGGGAAATCCACCCTGGGAATGGGGAAAATCCACCCTGGAACTGGGGAAAATCCATCCTGGGATTGGGGAAAATCCACCCTGGAACTGGGGAAAATCCATCCTGGGATTGGGGAAAATCCACCCTGGGATTGGGGAAAATCCACCCTGGGACTGGGGAAAAATCCATCCTGGGATTGGGGAAAATCCACCCTGGGACTGGGGAAAATCCACCCTGGGACTGGGGAAAATCCATCCTGGGATTGGGGAAAATCCACCCTGGGATTGGGGAAAATCCACCCTTGGATTGGGGAAAATCCACCCTGGAACTGGGGAAAATCCAGCCTGGGATTGGGGAAAATCCACCCTGGGAATGGGGAAAAATCCATCCTGGGATTGGGGAAAATCCAGCCTGGGATTGGGGAAAATCCACCCTGGGAATGGGGAAGATCCACCCTGGGATTGGGGAAAATCCACCCTGGGATTGGGGAAAATCCATCCTGGGATTGGGGTGAAATCCTCCCCAGGATTGGGGTGAAGTCTGCCCTGGGACTGGGACAAAATCCACCCTGGAATTGGGGAAAATCCATCCTGGGAATGGGGAAAATCCACCCTGGGATTGGGGAAAATCCGCCCTGGGATTGGGGAAAATCTGCCCTGGGACTGGGGAAAATCCTCCCTGAGATTGGGGAAAAATCTGCCCCAGGACTGGGGAAAATCCACCCTGGGATTGGGGAAAATCCACCCTGGGATTGGGGAAAATCCATCCTGGGATTGGGGAAAACCGCCCTGGGATTGGGGAAAATCCATCCTGGGATTGGGGAAAATCCACCCTGGGATTGGGGAAAACCGCCCTGGGAATGGGGAAAATCCATCCTGGGACTGGGGAAAATCCACCCTGGAACTGGGGAAAATCCACCCTGGGATTGGGGAAAATCCTCGCTGGGATTGGGGAAAATCCTCGCTGGGATTGGGGAAAATCCACCCTGGGATTGGGGAAAATCTGCCCCAGGATTGGGGAAAATCCATCCTGGGATTGGGGCAAAATCCGCCCTGGGATTGGGGAAAATCCACCCTGGGAATGGGGAAAATCCACCCTGGGATTGGGGAAAATCCACCCTGGGATTGGGGAAAATCCACCCTGGGATTGGGGAAAATCCATCCTGGGATTGGGGAAAATCCACCCTGGGATTGGGGAAAATCCACCCTGGATTGGGGAAAAATCCACCCTGGGATTGGGGAAAATCCACCCTGGGATTGGGGAAAATCCACCCTGGGATTGGGGAAAATCCACCCTGGATTGGGGAAAAATCCACCCTGGGATTGGGGAAAATCCTCGCTGGGATTGGGGAAAATCCACCCTGGGAATGGGGAAAATCCACCCTGGGATTGGGGAAAATCCATCCTGGGATTGGGGAAAATCCATCCTGGGATTGGGGAAAATCCACCCTGGGATTGGGGAAAATCTGCCCTGGGATTGGGGAAAATCTGCTCTGGGATTGGGGAAAATCCACCCTGGGATTGGGGAAAATCTGCTCTGGGACTGGGGAAAATCCACCCTGGGATTGGGGAAAATCCATCCTGGGATTGGGGAAAATCCACCCTGGGACTGGGGAAAATCCACCCTGGGATTGGGGAAAATCCATCCTGGGAATGGGGAAAATCTGCCCAAGGATTGGGGAAAATCCACCCTGGGATTGGGGAAAATCCTCCCTGGGATTGGGGAAAATCCACCCTGGGATTGGGGAAATTCCTCACTAGGATTGGGGAAAATCCACCCTGGGATTGGGGAAAAATACCCTGGGATTGGGGAAAATCCACCCTGGGATTGGGGAAAATCCATCCTGGGAATGGGGAAAATCCACCCTGGGATTGGGGAAAAATCCGCTGGGATTGGGGAAAATCCTGCCAGGATTGGGGCAGAATCCCCCCTGGAATTGGGGCAGAATTCCCTGGGACTGGGGCAAAATTCTTTGGGATTGGGGCAAAATCCCCTAGGATAGAGAAAATCCCTTGGGATCGGGGCAAAATCCCTTGGAATCGGGGCACAATCTTCTAGAACTGGGGCAAAATCCCCTAGGATAGAGAAAAATCCCTCAGGATTAGGGCAAAATCCCTCAGGATTGGGGAAAATCCCCCAGGATTAGAGCAAAATCCCTTGGAATTTGGCTAAAACCCCCCAGCATTTGTGCAAAATCCCTCGGGATTGGGTAAAATCCCCCAGGATTAGAGCAAAATCCCTTGGAATTTGGCTAAAACCCCCCAGGATTTGTGTAAAATCCCTCGGGATTGGGTAAAATCCCCCAGGATTAGGGCAAAATCCCTCAGGATTGGCTAAAACCCCCCAGGATTTGTGCAAAATCCCTTGGAATTGGGTAAAATCCCCCAGCACTCGTGCAAAATCCCTCGGGATTGGGTAAAATCCCCCAGGATTAGGGCAAAATCCCTTGGAATTGGAGAAAATCTTGCAGGATTAGGGCAAAATCCTTCGGGATTGGGTAAAATCCCCCAGGATTAGGGCAAATCCCTCGGGACTGGTTAAAATCCCGTAGGATTTGTGCAAAATCCCTCGGGATTGGGTAAAATCCCCCAGGATTAGGGCAAAATCCTTTGGGATTGGGTAAAATCCCCCAGGATTTGTGTAAAATCCCTCGGGATTGGGTAAAATCCCCCAGGATTAGGGCAAAATCCCTCAGGATTGGGTAAAATCCCCCAGGATTAGGGCAAAATCCCTTGGAATTGGAGAAAATCTTGCAGGATTAGGGCAAAATCCTTCGGGATTGGGTAAAATCCCCCAGCATTTGTGCAAAATCCCTTGGGATTGGTTAAAATCCCTCAGGATTAGGGCAAATCCCTCGGGATTGGGGAAAATCTTGCAGGATTAGTGCAAAATCCCTCGGGATTGGGTAAAATCCCCCAGGATTAGAGCAAAATCCCTTGGAATTTGGCTAAAACCCCCCAGGATTTGTGTAAAATCCCTCGGGATTGGGTAAAATCCCCCAGGATTAGGGCAAAATCCCTCAGGATTGGCTAAAACCCCCCAGGATTTGTGCAAAATCCCTTGGAATTGGGTAAAATCCCCCAGCACTCGTGCAAAATCCCTCGGGATTGGGTAAAATCCCCCAGGATTAGGGCAAAATCCCTTGGAATTGGAGAAAATCTTGCAGGATTGGTGAAAATCTTGCAGGATTAGGGCAAAATCCCTTGGAATTTGTCTAAAATCCCCCAGCATTTGTGCAAAATCCTTTGGAATTGGAGAAAATCTTGCAGGATTGGAGAAAATCTTGCAGGATTAGGGCAAAATCCCTTGGAATTGGAGAAAATCTTGCAGGATTGGAGAAAATCTTGCAGGATTAGGGCAAAATCCCTTGGAATTGGAGAAAATATTGCAGGATTGGTGAAAATCTTGCAGGATTAGAGCAAAATCCCTCGGAATTGGAGAAAATCTTGCAGGATTGGAGAAAATCTTGCAGGATTAGATCAAAATCCCTTGGAATTCGCTAAAACCCCCCAGCATTTCTGCAAAATCCCTCGCAATCAAAGCAAACCAACCAACCAAACCTCAACCTGCTAAAAACCCAGGACAAATCCCAATTTTCCTGCCTCCCTCCAGGCCCGAGCCGGGATCATCGGCACCGTGGAGGTGCTGAAGGTGATGGAAGCGTTCGTGAACGAGCCCAACTACACCGTGTGGAGCGACCTGAGCTGCAACCTGGGCATCCTGGGCACGCTCCTGTCGCACACGGATTTCCACGACGACATCCAGGCCTTCGTCAGAGACGTCTTCTCGCCCATCGGGGACAGGCTGGGCTGGGACCCCAAACCTGGAGAGGGTGGGGAAGATCTGCCGGGGCTGGGGGGCTCCGGGAGGGGGATCAAAGGGGGTTTGGGGGGGAAAACGGGTGGGGGATTCGGGTTTGGGTGTGGGAATGTTGTGTCAAAAAATCAGGGATTTAGGGGGAAAAATGGTGGGAAATTCAGGTGTGGGGTTGGGGATCTTGTGTCAGAAAATCAGGGATTTAGGATGGAAAAATGGTGGGAAATTCAGGTGTGGGGTTGGGGATCTTGTGGAACTAAATCAGGGATTTGGGATGGAAAAATGTTGGGAAATTCAGGTGTGGGTTGGGAATTTTGTGTCAATAAATCAGGGATTGGGGGGAAATCTGATAGGAAATTCAGTTATGGATGTGGAAATCTTGTGTCAACAAATCAGAGATTTAAGGGGAAATCTGATGGGAAATTCAGTTTTGGATGTGGGAATGTTGTGTCAATAAATCAGGGATTTAGGGGGAAAATCTGATGGGAAATTCAGGTGTGGGGTTGGGAATGTTGTGTCAAAAAATCAGGGATTTAGGGGGAAAATCTGATGGGAAATTCAGGTGTGGGGTTGGGGATCTTGTGGAACTAAATCAGGGATTTAGGATGGAAAAATGTTGGGAAATTCAGTTTTGGATTTGGGAATATTGTGTCAGTAAATCAGGGATTTAGGGGGAAAATCTGATGGGAAATTCAGGTGTGGGGTTGGGAATGTTGTGTCAACAAATCAGAGATTTAAGGGGAAATCTGCTGGGAAATTCAATTTTGGATGAGGGAATCCTGTGTCAGTAAATCAGGGATTTAGGGGGGAAACTGCTGGGAAAGTCAGTTCTGGGGTTGGGAATCTTGTGTCAATAAATCAGGGATTTAAAGGGGAATCTGATGGGAAATTCAGTTGGGAATTTTGTGTCAATAAATCAGGGATTTGGGGGGGAAACTGTTGGGAAATTCAATTTTGGATGTGGGAATGTTGTGTCAAAAAATCAGGGATTTAATGGGGAAATCTGATGGGAAATTCAATTGTGGGGTTGGGAATAAAGCATCAGGGATTTGGTGGAGGGAATCTGCTGGGAAATAATCCCATTTTTCCATTCTTTCTCACTCCTAGGCCACCTAGATTCCCTCCTGGTCTTGGGAAAACTGGGAAAAATTCCCAAATAATCCCATTTTTCCATTTTTTCTTGCTCCTAGGCCACCTAGATGCCCTCCTGAGGGGTCTGGTCTTGGGAAAAATTCCCAAATAATCCAATTTTTTCCATTCTTTCTTGCTTTTAGGCCACCTAGATTCCCTCCTGGTCTTGGGAAAACTGGGAAAAATTCCCAAATAATCCATTTTTTCCATTTTTTCTCGCTTTTAGGCCACCTAGATGCCCTCCTGGTCTTGAGAAAACTGGGGAAAGCTCCCAAATAATCCAATTTTTCCATTTTTTCTTGCTTTTAGGCCACCTGGATGCCCTGCTGAGGGGTCTGGTTTGGGAAAATTCCCAAATAATCCAATTTTTCCATTCTTTCTTGCTCCTAGACCACCTAGATTCCCTCCTGGTCTTGGGAAAACTGGGAAAAATTCCCAAATAATCCCATTTTTCCATTTTTTCTTGCTTTTAGGCCACCTAGATGCTCTCCTGAGGGGTCTGGTCTTGGGAAAACTGGGGAAAATTCCCAAATAATCCAATTTTTCCATTCTTTCTCACTCCTAGGCCACCTAGATGCCCTGCTGAGGGGTCTGGTCTTGGGAAAAGCTCCCAAATAATCCAATTTTTCCATTCTTTCTTGGTTTTAGGCCACCTAGATGCCCTGCTGAGGGGCCTGGTCCTGGGAAAACTGGGAAAAATTCCCAAATAATCCAATTTTTCCATTTTTTCTTGCTTTTAGGCCACCTAGATGCCCTCCTGAGGGGTTTGGTCTTGGGAAAAGCTCCCAAATAATCCAATTTTTCCATTCTTTCTCACTCCTAGGCCACCTAGATGCCCTCCTGGTCTTGGGAAAACTGGGGAAAATTCCCAAATAATCCCATTTTTCCATTTTTTCTCACTCCTAGGCCACCTGGATGCCCTGCTGAGGGGCCTGGTCCTGGGCAGGCTGGGCAAGGCCGGGCACAAGGCGACGCTGGAGGAGGCGCGGCGCCGCTTCAAGGAGCACGTGGAGGGCAAGCACGTCCTGTCCGCTGACCTGAGGAGTCCTGTAGGTCCTGGCAGGTCCCCAAAATCCATCCCCACCCCCTCGGTGGGTTTATTCCAAAGAGGGGAGGGCGGGGATTTCTTCTTTTTGCCATCCCTGGTGGTTTTTTCCCACTTTTGGAATCGCCCAAATTTTCCTGAAATGGAGGAAAATGTGGAAGGGTTGAAGCAGATGCAGGGTTAAGACACAGAGGGAGCAGTGCTGGTGCTTCCAGATGTGGGAATTTCGACCCAATTCTGTATAAATTGCTGCATTTCTAATATTTTGAGGATTCTTTTGGGTTTTTTTGAAGTAATTCCTGCTTTTCTCCCAGGTCTACGTGACCGTGCTGAAGCACGGGGACAGCTCCACTCTGGACACCATGCTCAAGGTGGGTGCTCACTCTCCAAAATCCCAAATTTCCCCCTAAAAATCCCTCTGGGCTGGGATTTCTCCACACCCAACCCCAATTTCACCAATCCCAGGTCGTGGTGTGAAATTCCCTTGGGAATTTTTCCCTTTTACCTTTTTCTATAAACCAGTGAAAATCAATTTATCCCCGGTGCCTTCCTCAGGATTAACAGCCAATTTATCCCTGATTGGGTTTGATGGGTAATTAGCAGTTCTGCCACCCAGACAGAGGGCTCATTAGGCATGGAATTAATTAATTAATGGGTTGATTAATTGATATCTGGACGTGTTTCCCCCACAGCTGCACAAGCAGGCCGACATGCAGGAGGAGAAGAACCGGATCGAGCGCGTCCTCGGCGCCATCTCGCAGCCAGAACTGATCCAAAAAGTTCTCACCTTTGCACTTTCAGTGAGTTCCTGCCCAAAATTCCCCTCTGGAATTAGCCAGGAATTCCCTTCGTGGGTCCCAAATTCCGATTTTTGGGAGGAAATTCCAAATTAGGAAAAATCTTGAGCGAGTTGGTTCTAAATGAAGAGAAGTCCTGGGTGAGTCCTGGGTGTGAGTGCAGAAAAATCTGAGAGATGCTCCCAAATTAAAGAGAAATTTGAGTGAAATTGGGCCAAATTAAAGAGAAATTTGATTGAACTTGGGCCAAATTAAAGAGAAATTGGACTGAGATTGGTCCAAATTAAAAAAAAAAGTCTGAGATTGGTCCAAATTAAGAAAAATTTGAGTGAGATGGGTCCAAATTAAGAGAAATTTGAGTGAGATTGTTCCAAATTTAAAAAAAAGTCTGAGATTGGTCCAAATTAAGAAAAATTTGAGTGAGATGGGTCCAAATTTAGAAAAATTTGAGATTGATCCAAATTAAAAAGTCTGAGATTGGTCCAAATTAAGAAAAGTTTGAGTGAGATTGGTCCAAATTAAGAAAAGTTTGAGTGAGATTGGTCCAAATTAAGAAAAGTTTGAGTGAGATTGGTCCAAATTAAAGAAAAATTTGACTGAGATTGGTCGTAATTAAAGAGAAATTGGACTGAGATTGGTCCAAATTAAGAAATTTGAGTGAGATTGGTCCAAATTAAAGAAAAATTTGACTGAGATTGGTCGTAATTAAAGAGAAATTGGACTGAGATTGGTCCAAATCAAGAGAAATTTGAGTGAGATTGGTCCAAATTAAGAAAAATTTGAGTGAAATTGGTCCAAATCAAGAGAAATTTGACTGAGATTGGTCCAAATTAAAGAGAAATTGGACTGAGATTGGTCCAAATCAAGAGAAATTTGAGTGAGATTGGTCCAAATTAAAAAAAAAGTCTGAGATTGGTCCAAATTAAGAAAAATTTGACTGAGACTGGTCCAAATTAAAGAAATTTCACTGAGATTGATCCAAATTTGGACCTTTATTTGCTTTTCCTTCAACCTTTGAGTTGTACATTAAATTTTTGGGTAAAAAACCTCACTTTAATCAACAGAATTGGTGCAAAAATGCCCAAAACCGAAACTGAAAGTGCTGGAATTGTTAGAAAAATGTGGAATATTCTCAATATTCCCTCCCCAGGAAGAGGTACGTCCCCAGGACACGGTGTCAGTGATTGGAGGAGTGGCTGGAGGCAGCAAGCAGGGCAGGAAAGCTGCCTGGAAATTCCTAAGGGACAACTGGGAGGAGCTTTATAATCGATACCAAGGTGGATTTTTAATATCCAGATTAATTAAGGTACGTGGGTAATTAAGCCCTTCCCTCACGCGTGGGGCTGGAAATGTTGAATTTCACCTTTAATGTTGTTTTTTTGGGTTTTTTTGCCCCCTTCAGCTCACAGTGGATGGATTTGCAAATGATAAAATGGCTGCAGAAGTGAAGGTAAGGAGTTTTAATTAAAGAATTTATTAATTAGTTACTGATAAACGTGGCTGGAAGAGTCAAATCCCGCTGGGTTTTGTTGTTCTGTCCCCAAACTGCCCCTCTTGAGGGTGGATAAAATATTCTTGGAATGCCCTAAATCAGCATTTTGGAAATAATCTGGATTTTCCACTCATTTCTGCTCCATTCATTTCGACTTTGATAAAACCCAGCAGAGTTTGGCAGCAGCTTTGAGCCTCCCAAATGAGAAAAATTTGAAATATTCAGAATTATTCCAGTTTCCCTCATTTGCAGAGCTCTCAGAGTGGGTTTCATCATTTATTCTTTCCCCACATTTTTCCAAGAAAATCCTGGAAAAAGAAACTTTACAATAGGGCTGTTAATTAGTTAATTAGCACTTTCCTGTTAGGAAAACACTCAGAAGGAATTTTTATTCCAAAGGTCAGCTGAGCCCTGAGCTGGCTTTGTCCTTTTGATCACTCAGTGACTTTAATTAGTAAAGATTTCAGAGAAATTACAGAGAAATTTTGTGTTAAAATTCATTTTTTATCATGTTTTTTACAAAAGAATGAGCAGGAAAACCACCCTTAATTAAACCACCCTTAATTAAACCACCCTTAATTAAACCACCCTTAATTAAACCCCAGCTCCTTTCCAAGAAAATTCCTGAGTTTTTAGGGGAGAATTTCCTGTGTCTGGGCCTCTGTGTCACCGTGTCACTGTCCCATCCCTGGGGTCACTGTCCTGTCCCTGTGTCACTGTGCCACCCCTGAGGTCACTGTCCTGTCCCTGTGTCACTGTCCTGTCCCTGGGGTCACTGTCCTGTCCCTGGGGTCACTGTCCCGTCCCTGAGGTCACTGTCCTGTCCCTGGGGTCACTGTCCTGTCCCTGGGGTCACTGTCCCGTCCCTGAGGTCACTGTCCCGTCCCTGGGGTCACTGTCCTGTCCCTGGGGTCACTGTCCCGTCCCTGAGGTCACTGTCCTGTCACTGGGGTCACTGTCCCGTCCCTGGGGTCACTGTCCTGTCCCTGAGGTCACTGTCCTGTCACTGGGGTCACTGTGCCGTCCCTGTGTCACTGTCCTGTCCCTGAGGTCACTGTCCTGTCCCTGGGGTCACTGTCCTGTCCCTGAGGTCACTGTCCTGTCCCTGGGGTCACTGTCCTGTCCCTGGGGTCACTGTCCTGTCCCTGAGGTCACTGTCCTGTCCCTGGGGTCACTGTCCCGTCCCTGTGTCACTGTGCCACCCCTGAGGTCACTGTGCCACCCCTGAGGTCACTGTCCTGTCCCTGAGGTCACTGTGCTGTCCCTGGGGTCACTGTCCTGTCCTTAGGGGTCACTGTCCTGTCACTGTGTCACTGTCCTGTCCCTGAGGTCACTGTCCTGTCCCTGGGGTCACTGTCCTGTCCCTGGGGTCACTGTCCTGTCCCTGAGGTCACTGTGCCACCCCTGAGGTCACTGTCCTGTCCCTGGGGTCACTGTGCCATCCCTGGGGTCACTGTCCTGTCCCTGAGGTCACTCTGAGGGACTTTGGGACTGCCACCTTTGGGGACTGCCACCTTTGGGGACTGCCACCTTTGGGACTGTCACCTTTGGGGACTGCCACCTTTGGGGACAGCCACCATTGGGTCCAGCACCTTTAGGGACTGTCACCTTTGGGGATTGTCACCTTTGGGTCCGGCACCTTTGGGGACAGCCACCTTTTGGGACTGTCACCTTTGGGGACAGCCACCTTTTGGGACTGTCACCTTTGGGACCGGCACCTTTGGGGACAGCACCTTTAGGGACTGTCACCTTTAGGGACTGCCACCTTTGGGACTGTCACCTTTGGGGACAGCACCTTTGGGGACTGTCACCTTTGGGGACAGCCACCTTTGGGTCCAACACCTTTGGGTCCAACACCTTTGGGGACTGCCACCTTTGGGGACAGCCACCTCTGGGGACAGCCACCTCTGAGGCCACCACCGGGTGTTTTTCCATCTCCCCCACCCCGCGATTTCTCCCAACCCTTGGGGACACCCCCACCCAAATTCCCGCAGACCCCAAGCTCTGTGTCCCACCCCGATGCCACCTCCCCGTGTCCTTGTCACCCTTGTCCCCACGGCGGTGTCCTCGTCACCCTTGTCCCCACGGCGGTGTCCTTGTCACCCGCAGGGGTTCTTCGAGAGCCACCCGGCCCCGTCTGCGGAGCGCACGGTGCAGCAGTGCTGCGAGAACATCCTGCTGAACGCGGCGTGGCTGCGGCGCGACGCCGACAGCGTGCAGCACTTCCTGCAGCAGCGCCGGGCACCGCCGGGCCCGCTCTGAGCCGGGACCGCACCGGCACCGGCACCGGCACCGGCACCGGGACCGGCGCCGGCACCGGCACCCGGACGAGCCCCCGCCGCTGAGCCACCGCCAGCCGGGACTGCCCTTCGGCTCTTCTCCCCTTTAGTTCCTTTTCTTTTTTTCTTTTTCCCTTTTTTTTCTTTTTTTTTTTTTTCCCCTTTTTTCTTTTTTTTTTCCCTTTTTTTTCTTTTTTTCCCCCTTTTTATCCTTTTTTTTTCCTTTTTTTCTTTCCTTTTCTTTCCTTTTTTTTCTTTTTTTCTCTTTTTTTTCTCTTTTTTCTTTCTTTTTCTTTCCTTTTTTTTTCTTTTTTCTCTTTTTTTCTCTTTTTTTTTTTTTCCTTTTTTCCTTTTTTTTCTTTTTTCTTTCCTTTTTTTTTAATTCTTTTTCTCTTTTTTCTTTTTTTTTTCCTTTTTTCCATTTTTTTCTTTTTCCTTTCTTTTTTTCTTTTTTTCCTTTTTTCCTTTTTTTTCCTCATTTTTTTCTTTTGTTTCCTTTTAATTTCTTTTCTTTTCCTTTTTTTCCTTTTTTTCCCCTTTTTTTCCTTTTTTTCTTTATTTTTTTCTGGTTTTTTCCTTTTTTTCCCTTTTTTCCTTTTTTTCCTTTTTTTTTTTTTTCCTTTTTTCCCCTTTTTTATTTTTTCTTTCCTTTTTTCTTTTCCTTTTTTTCTTTTTGTTTCCTTTTTTCCTTTTCTCTTTTTTCTCTTTTTTTCTCTTTTTTTCTCTTTTTTCTTTTTTCCCCTTTTTTTCCTTTTTTCTTTTTTCCCCCTTTTTTCTTTTTTTCTCTTTTTTTCCTTTCTTTCCTTTTTTTCCTTTTTTTCCCTGCCTATCTTTTTTTTCCTTTTTTTCTTTTTTTTTCCTTTTTTACTCTTTTTTCTTTTTTTTTCTTTTTTTTCCTTTTTTTCCCTCTTTTCCCTTTTCTCTTTTTTTTCCCTTTTTTTCTTTTTCTTTTTCTTTTTTTTCTTTTTTTCCTTTTTTTTTTCCTTTTTTTTTCCTTTTTTTCCTTTTTTTTTCCTTTTTTTTTTTCCTTTTTTTTCCTTTTTTTTTTCCTTTTTTTTCTTTTTTTTTCCTTTTTTTTCCTTTTTTTTTTCCCTTTTATTTCTTTTTTTTAAAATTTTTTTTTCCATTGCTTTATCTCCTCCTCCTCCTCTCCAGCCCGTGGGGATTCACCGTGACTGTCGAGTTTTTCCCGGTTCCTGCTCTCACACACTCCAAGAGAATTTGGGGACAAAAATTCCCGTTCGGGGAAACAAATAAAAACAACAACAACAACAAAAATCCATCAGCGATTCTGCAGCAAAGACAGAGAGAGAGAGAGAAAAGAGAAAAAACAAAAATACAAAAAAAAAAGACAGAAAAAAATCTGTAAATATAATAGTAATAAAATAGAGCATAACAAAACTGTGAAACTTCCTCAAGCCTTGTCAGTGGTTAAAATATTGAACCCTCCCCATCCCTTTCCTGACACTCTTTATTCACAAATGTTCTGTTTTTACACCCTCCCCTCCAAAAAAAAGGAGAATTTGGGGTTTTTTAGGTCAGCCTGAGGCAGGAGTGGAGCCTCAGGCAGGTTTGGTTTGACAGAACCTGAGCAAAATTCTGGGGAGATGTCCCTGAACCCTCCCCAAAGCTCGTGGGGTTCCCCTTTTTCCTTTTGTGTTACCTTTCGGGAAAAAAACCCAACAAAAATCACAAAAAACCCAAAAAAACCCCCCAAAAAAACCCACAAAAAACCCCCCCAAAAAACCTGCAAAAAACCCAACCCCCCCCCAAAAAAACCCACAAAAAATCCCAAAAAAACCCACAAAAAACCCGCAAAAAAACCCAAAAAAACCCACCAAAAAAACCCCAAAAAAACACCCAAAAAACCCCCACAAAAAACCCAAAAAACCCCTCAAAAAACCCCCCAAAAAACCCCAGAAAAACCCCAAAAAAACCCCAAAAAAAACCCAAAAAACCCCCCAAAAAAACCCAAAAAAACCCCCCAAAGAACCCAAAAAAAACCCCACAAAACCCCCCCCAAAAAAAACCCAAAAAACCCCAAAAAATCCCCAAAAAAACCCAAAAAACAAAAAAAACACCCCAAAACCCCCCCCAAAAAAAACCCACAAAAAACCACAAAAACCCCACAAAAAACCAAAAAAACCCCACAAAAAGCCCAAAAATCCCAAAAACCCCAAAAATCCCCCAAAATCCCACCCCAAACCCCCTGTTCTGTTTTTCTTGGGTTCCCCTCTCTGATGCCCTTTGTGGAGAGCTCGGGATTGTAAAGGAAATTCCTCTCACATTAAAAACACAAAGTTTGATTTGATTTTATTAGGTTTGATTTGATTTCATTAGGTTTGATTTGATTTTATTGGGTTTGATTTGATTTTATTGGGTTTAATTTGATTTTATTGGGTTTAATTTGATTTTATTGGGTTTAATTTGATTTTTTTAGGTTTGATTTTATTCCCCATTTTCCTCGTGGCCCCTGCCCTTCTCCTCCAGAGGATCCAACTCCTCCATCCCAGGAAATTTCCCCTTTTCCTCTCCATAATTTCCATGAAAAATTGGATTTAAAAGCCTTAAATCAGTGATGATGATGATGATGATGAAGCTGTGCCATCATCCCCTCCCAAAGCAGCGTGGTCCTATTAACCAGCCACCCTCTAATACACAAAAATTAAAATTCCACCTCTTTTTTTATTCATTTTTTTGGGGTTTTCCTCCCTTTTTTTCCCCTCCTTTATTTTATTTAACAGGAATTCGTATTTGGCGTGGTTTAACTGTTAATTTTTTCCGAAGGTCATCAGATTTAACTTGTCAGATTGCTCCCCTCGAGACATTTTTGTGCTATTGTTTAAAAAAAAGAAGATTACAAAAAAAAAAAAACACACAAAAAAATCAACAAAAAAAAAAGTACAAAATAAACAAAAAAAAAGTTTTAAAACAGTTGGCGTTAATAAAAATGTCAATGTGAAATTCACGTCCTCACCTCGTGTTCTGTTTGAAGGCTGCAAGGACCCAAAATTGGAGCCTGAAAGGACCCAAAATTGGGTTTATTTCAAAGCTAAAAGGACCCAAAATTTGGTTTAATTTAGAGCCTGAAAGGACCCAAAATTGGGTTTATTTGAAAGCTGAAAGGACCCAAATCTGGGTTTATCTGGAGCCCAAAAAGGACCCAAAATTTGGTTTATTTGCAGCCAGGAAAGACCCAAAGCTGGGTTTAATTTAAAGCCTGAAAGGACCCAAAATTAGGTTTATTTGAAAGCTGAAAGGACCCAAATCTGGGTTTAATTTGGAGCCTAAAAGGACCCAAAGCTGGGTTTATTTCAAAGCTGAAAGGACCCAAAATTTGGTTTAATTTAGAGTCTGAAAGGACCCAAAATTTGGTTTATTTCAAAGCTGAAAGGACCCAAATCTGGGTTTATTTAGAGCCTGAAAGGACCCAAAGCTGGGTTTAATTTAAAGCCTAAAAGGACCCAAAATTTGGTTTATTTGAAAGCTGAAAGGACCCAAATCTGGGTTTCTTTCAAAGTTTAAAGGACCCAAAATTTGGTTTAATTTAGAGTCTGAAAGGACCCAAATCTGGGTTTATTTCAAAGCTGAAAGGACCCAAAACTGGGTTTAATTTAGAGTCTGAAAGGACCCAAAGCTGGGTTTATCTGGAGCCTGAAAGGACCCAAAATTTGGTTTATTTGCAGCCAGGAAAGACCCAAAGCTGGGTTTAAATTAAAGCCTGAAAGGACCCAAAATTTGGTTTATTTCAAAGCTGAAAGGACCCAAATCTGGGTTTATTTCAAAGTTGAAAGGACCCAAATCTGGGTTTATTTGGAGCCTGAAAGGACCCAAATCTGGGTTTATTTGGAGCCAGAAAGGACCCAAATCTGGGTTTATTTGGAGCCAGAAAGGACCCAAATCTGGGTTTATTTGAAGCTGAAAGGACCCAAAACTGGGTTTAATTTAGAGTCTGAAAGGACCCAAAGCTGGGTTTATTTGGAAGCTGAAAGGACCCAAAATTAGCTTTATTTGGAAGCTGAAAGGACCCAAATCTGGGTTATTTCAAAGCTGAAAGGACCCAAAGCTGGGTTTAATTTAGAGCCTGAAAGGACCCAAAATTAGCTTTATTTGAACCCTGAAAGGACCCAAATCTGGATTTATTTGAAAGCTGAAAGGACCCAAATCTGGATTTATTTGAAGCTGAAAGGACCCAAATCTGGATTTATTTGCCCCAAAGCTGTGAGGGGACAGCAGAGGCCAAAATGTCACTTACAGGACCCCTCCTGTGTCACCAGGGGTGGAATTTAGACTCAAAGCCCCTGAGCAGAGCCCGAATAATCTGAATAAAAACCCCTCAGGCACTCCAGAACTGCCCAGGACTGGATTGAGCAGAGAAAGGAAAGAAAAAATTCCATTGTCAATCCAAAATCTTGCATAAAACAGCGCAAAATTGACGGGAAAACGTTGTGGAAGCACTTCCAGGGTGGGGAAATACCCAAAAATGAGAATTTTGAGGCTCTGGGATCTTGTTTGGTTTTATTCCCGAGCTTGGAGCTGGGAATTGAGAGCTGGGCTGGGAATTCAGAGCTTGGAACTGGGAATTCAGGGCTTGGAACTGGGAATTCAGAGCCTGGGCTGGGAATTCAGAGCTTGGAACTGGGAATTCAGAGCCTGGAACTGGGAATTCAGAGCCTGGGCTGGGAATTCAGAGCTTGGAACTGGGAATTCAGAGCCTGGATTGGGAATTCAGAGCCCGGATTGGGAATTCAGAGCCGGGATTGGGAATTCAGAGCCCGGGCTGGGAATTCAGAGCCCGGATTGGGAATTCAGAGTTTGGAACTGGGAATTCAGAGCCTGGACTGGGAATTCAGAGACTGGACTGGGAATTCAGAGCCCGGACTGGGAATTCAGAGCTTGGACTGGGAATTCAGAGTTTGGATTGGGAATTCAGAGTTTGGAACTGGGAATTCAGAGCCCGGATTGGGAATTCAGAGCCGGGATTGGGAATTCAGAGCCGGGATTGGGAATTCAGAGCCTGGATTGGGAATTCAGAGCCTGGAACTGGGAATTCAGAGCTTGAGATGGGAATTCAGAGCCCAGGGTGGGAATTCAGAGTTTGGAGCTGGGAATTCAGAGCCGGGATTGGGAATTCAGAGCCCGGACTGGGAATTCAGAGTTTGGAGCTGGGAATTCAGAGCTGGGTTGGGAATTCAGAGCTTGGATTGGGAATTCAGAGCCCGGGCTGGGAATTCAGAGTTTGGAGCTGGGAATTCAGAGCCTGGATTGGGAATTCAGAGCCTGGAACTGGGAATTCAGAGCCTGGATTGGGAATTCAGAGCCCGGACTGGGAATTCAGAGCCCAGACTGGGAATTCAGAACCTGGAACTGGGAATTCAGAGCCGGGATTGGGAATTCAGAGCCGGGATTGGGAATTCAGAGCCCGGATTGGGAATTCAGAGCCCGGGCTGGGAATTCAGAGTTTGAGTTGGGAATTCAGAGCCCGGGCTGGGAATTCAGAGACTGGATTGGGAATTCAGAGCCTGGAACTGGGAATTCAGAGTTTGAGTTGGGAATTCAGAGCCCAGGGTGGGAATTCAGAGCCTGGAACTGGGAATTCAGAGTTTGGATTTGGAATTCAGAGTTTGAGTTGGGAATTCAGAGCCCAGGGTGGGAATTCAGAGCCCGGGCTGGGAATTCAGAGCCGGGATTGGGAATTCAGAGCCCGGGCTGGGAATTCAGAGCCCGGGCTGGGAATTCAGAGCCCGGGCTGGGAATTCAGAGCCGGGATTGGGAATTCAGAGCCCGGGCTGGGAATTCAGAGCCCGTGATTGGGAATTCAGTGCCTGGAACTGGGAATTCAGAGCCGGGATTGGGAATTGAGAGCCCGGATTGGGAATTCGGGCGTTTCCCTGCCGTCAGCGGGACAGCAGGGACGTCCCTGTCCCCAGCCTAAGCCGCTTTCCCTTCTGCTCCCTGCACACGGACAAAATGAAAATAAAATGAAAATAAACCCGGAGGGAGCAGGGCTCGGGCTGGGGGGATCCACACAGAGCTGGAGAGGCACAAAAAAACAACCCCGGGCTGGGAGCAGCTGAATTCCCTAAAAAAGGAAATTTGGGGTTTGTTCTTTTCCATGGGAAATCTTTATTTTTATGGCTGGAGGCAAAGAGGGGCAGGACAAGGAGATTTTGGGGTGAGGGCTGAGCCTGGCAGCTCATGGAATTTAATTCCCAATAAAAGGAACTTTGGGATTTGTTCTTTTCCATAGGAAATCTTTATTTTTATGGCTGGAGGCAAAGTGGTGCCATGGAAAAGGGGAGAGAGGAGATTTGGGGTGAGGAAAAGGCTGGGCCTGGCAGCTCATGGGATTTAATTCCCAATAAAAGGAACTTTGGGATTTGTTCTTTTCCATAGGAAATCTTTATTTTTATGGCTGGAGGAAAAGAGGGGCAGGACAAGGACAGAGGGGATTTTCGGGTGAGGAGAGCCTGGTCTCTTATACAGGCCCTGAGAAGAACTTAATTCCCAATTAAAGGAATTTTGGGATTTGTTCTTTTCCATGGGAAATCTTTATTTCTATGGCTGGAGGCAAAGTGATGCCAGGGAAAAGGGGCAGGACAAGGACAGAGGAGATTTTGGGGTGAGGAAAAGGCTGAGATGGGGCTCAGGGGCCAATTTATGAGGGGATTGTGGTGCTTAATGAGGAAATTGTGATTAACGAGGGGATTGGGGCTGCCACAGTGCCCGTGGCACATCCTGAATCTCCTTCCCACCCAAAACCATTCCCTGATTTTGCCCACGGGATTTGGGAGCCTTCCATGGGGACAGGAATTCCTTCCCCAAATCCCGACTAATAAATAAAATATATTTTATAAAATATATTATATGAATAAAATATAAAAATAAAATAAAAATAAAAATAAATTTCATTAATAAAATAATTTAAAATTATTTTAAAATATTTTATTAATAAAAATAAAAAAATATATTTTATTAATAAAAATAAATTAAAAATAGGAGCCTTCCCCCGCATTCCAGCGGATCCCGGGAACCCTCCGGGAGCGAGGGACGCTGAACGGGCCGCGCCCGGCGCTCCCCGCCCGCGGCCGTGTCCCGGTAATTGTCCCTCTGTGTCACTAATTACCGCTCCTCATTACGGCCCGTTAATTGCTCACCGCGCTTTGTGCTGCGCCTCCGCAGCCGCGCCCTCCTTCCCTTCCCGTTCCCGCAGCCCTGGGCCGGGCCCGGTGTCACCGCGGCTTGGGGACACTCGGAAAGCGGAGGGACACCGGTGTCACCGCGGCTTGGGGACACTCGGAAAGCGCAGGGACACCGGTGTCACCGCGGGTTGGGGACACTCCGGGATGCGGAGGGACCCCGGTGTCACCGCGGGTTGGGGACACTCGGAAAGCGCAGGGACCCCGGTGTCACCGCGGGTTGGGGACACAGCGGGACAGACCGGGACACACCGGGACAGACCGGGACAGACCGGGACAGACCGGGACACGCCGGGACAGACCGGGACAGACCGGGACACACCGGGACAGAGCGGGACACAGCGGGACAGAGCGGGACAGACCGGGACAGACCGGGACACGCCGGGACAGAGCGGGACACAGCGGGACACGCCGGGACAGAGCGGGACACAGCGGGACACGCCGGGACACAGCGGGACAGACCGGGACAGAGCGGGACACAGCGGGACACAGCGGGACAGACCGGGACACAGCGGGACAGACCGGGACACAGCGGGACAGACCGGGACACGCCCGGACACACCGGGACACGCCGGGACACAGCGGGACAGACCGGGACACGCCCGGACACAGCGGGACAGAGCGGGACAGAGCGGGACACACCGGGACAGAGCGGGATAGACCGGGACAGAGCGGGACACAGCCCCGGCCCCGGAACCCCGCGCCGGCTCCGCTTCCCGCGGCGCGCCGAGCACGTGGCTCCTCCCCAGCCGGTTCCGGTGCCGGTGCCCGGAGCCGCCGCTTCCCGCGCCCTCCGCGGGCGGAGCTGCTCCGGGCATGGCCGGGAGCCCCCAGCAGTGCCGGTGACCCCGCTCCCCGTCCCGGTGACCCCGCTCCCCGTCCCGGTGGTCCCGGTGGTCCCGGTGGTCCCGGTGGTCCCGGTGGTGTCTCCCCCACCAGCGGCCCCACGTGGTCGCGCCTCTCCCCCCCCCCCCCTCCGCCGCAATGGTCCCGTCCCGGCCCCGCCCACTCCCCGCGCGCGCCGCCGGAGGCCCCGCCCCTTCTCTTCCCTCCCCCGCTGCCCCCCCCTCTCTTTGCCCCCTCCCCCCCCAATGGCCTCGCGCCGCCGGCCCGACCAATGGGAAGGCGCGCGCGCCGCCGCGGGGGGGCCCCGCCGGCCAATCAGCGCGGCGGGCGCGGGGCGCGCGCGCGGGGCCTCCTGGCGTATCCCTCCGCCGCCCGGTGCGCGCGCGCGCCGCCGCCTCCCCGCTCGCGCGGCCCCTTCTTTTTTTTTTTTTTTTTTTTCCTCCCTTTCCCTTATTTTTTTTCTCTCTTTTTTTTTTCTTTTTTTTTTCTTTTTTTTTTTTTTTTTTTTTTTTTGAAATAATCTTCCGCCACCGCTCCCCCACACAGCAGTCGCACCGGGAGCTTCCACCTCCCCCCCCTTCCCGCCCCGCTGCGGCCTCCGCCCGCCGCCTCCGCGGGGCAGGCCCCGGCTTTCCGCCCTTCCCCTCCCTCCCCTCCTCCGGCCCGCCCCGCTTCCCCCCCCCCTCCCCGTCCCCTCCTCCTCCTCCTCCCGCCGGCGCCGGAGCCGCCACGCCGCCGCCATGGAGCTCATCACCATCCTAGAGAAGACGGTCTCGCCGGGTAGGGCGCGGGCTGAGGGCTGAGGGCGGCGGCGCGGGCAGGCCCGGCGGGGCCGGGCGGGGCCGGGGCCGCGCAACCCGCGGGGCGGCCGAGGCGGCTCCCGCAGCCCCGGGGAGGGCGTGGGCGGTGGTGGAGGCCGTGGGGCGGGCGGGATCCGTAGCGGCGGGGAGGCTCCCGGGCACGGTGAGGAGCGCGCTCGGAGCCCGGAGGGGCCCTGGCGGTTGGGCCGCGGCTGACGCCGGTTTCCCCTCCGCAGACTGCTCGGAGCTCGAGGCGGCGCAGAAGTTCCTGGAGCAGGCGGCCATCGAGAACCTGGTGAGCGCTCGGGGCGGGCCCCGGGGCCGGCGGCGGTGGCGGGGCCGGCGCTGCCCCGAGCGCTCCGCGGCCCTCCCGCCCCGCCCGGCTCGGCCCGGCCCGGCCCGGCCGCCATGGCCGCCCCTGCCCGCGCCCGGCGGCGGCGCGGACCAATCACGGCGCGCCCTGCGGGCCCGGCGGCCAATCAGCGCTCGGCGCCGGGCCGGGGGGCGGGGCCGGTGCGGGAGCGGCCGCGGGCCATGTGCGGCCACCGCGGCCATCGCGGCCCCGGGCGCCGCCCGCTCCCAACGCCCCGCGGCCCCGAGCGGCCCCGGGCGGCCCCGCCGCACTCCTGAGCGCTCCTAGCGCCCGCCGCGCCCCCGCCCAGGCCGGCTGCCCGCTCGGTTCTAGCGTCCGCGAGACCCCCGGCCGGTTCTAGCGCCCGGTGCTACGGGGCGCGCTCCCCGCCTCGCTGTGCGCGGGATCCCTGCCCTGTCCTGCTGCCCGGTTCTGGTGTCCGGTTCTGCACCCCTGTGACCGCCGCCTAGTCCTGCTGCCCGGTTCGGGAGCCCTGTCCGGTGCTGCTGCCCGGCCCACCGGGACCGCCGCCCCCCCTGGAGACCCCGGCCCGGGCGGGATCGGAGCTCCGGGAGCCCCGGGAGGAGCTCGGGGGCGTCTGGGGGGGGAGGGAGGCTCGGCTGGGCAGGGGGAGTTACACCCCCCCCGGTGACCTTAAATTTGAGGAGGAAAAGAAATCTGAAAAAAGGAAAGAAAGGGAGGAAAACCGGCCCAAACTCCCGGGTTTAATCGCTGTGCTGGAGCGGGGGGTTTAAGGCTGCTGGTGGGTGAGAAGGGATTTTGCTTAGTCAAGGTGTGGGGCTGCAGCTCTGCCTGCTCCTTGCAGGGATGGGGGCAGCCCTGGGCGCTGCTGGCTCCTGGTGCCTCGGTGCTGTCCTTGTCACACCCCCGTTGTCACCCCCAGAAGTGTCACCTGTCACCCCTCCAGCAGCTCCCTCACCTGAACTGGTGTGAACTGGGAAAGCCCCAGGGGTTCTGTGGTTCTGGTGCTGTTTGAGGAGTGTGAGGCTCTCTCAGAACTGGGATCGACGCAGCTTTTGTGCTGAACCTCAATTTTGAGGGAAAATCCTCTGGATTGGTGCTGGTGGGGTCTCAGGACCCCCCAGTTGAGCCTGGAGCTGGTGGCGTGAAGGATTTTGGGGTGCTGGGCAGGAGCTGCTCGTGGTCCTGATTTCCAGGTGTTGAGAGCATTTCCAGATGTTGGGAGGATTTCCAGGTGTTGAGAGGATTTCCAGGTGTTGGGAGGATTTCCAGGTGTTGAGAGGATTTCCAGGTGTTGGGAGGATTTCCAGGTGTTGAGAGGATTTCCAGATGTTGGGAGGATTTCCAGATGTTGGGAGCATTTCCAGGTGTTGGGAGGATTTCCAGGTGTTGAGAGGATTTCCAGGTGTTGGGAGGATTTCCAGGTGTTGAGAGGATTTCCAGGTGTTGGGAGGATTTCCAGGTGTTGAGAGGATTTCCAGGTGTTGGGAACAGCTGGAGGAGGTGTGGATCTCCCACAGGTTCATTTTTCCTCTCTGCCTCGCTGGGTTTTACCCCAAGCTTTCATTTTTCCTTTGTTTTGTGAGAGGCAGGACTGGGGGAGAGCAGGGATGAAGGATTTGTGTGGGATGGGGCAGCAGGGAGGGAGCTGTGTCTGGAGGAGGAGGAGGAGGGTGAGGATGAAGCAGGAGGATGAGGATGAGGAATCCAGGCCTGTCCCCACCACAGGATTTGGTCCCTGATGGAGCCTCCTCCTCTTCCTCATCCCCTTCCTCCTCCTCTCACCCCTAATTTAGCCCCTTTTACACTAAATTAAATTACCTAAATTTTACCCCTTTTTACCTGACATCTCTGCAGGTGGGAGCCAGCTCAGCCACATTTTCTTTTCCCTCTCAACTCGGGGAGGTTTCATGTGATGCTGCTCATTATTTAGCTGAATTTAGCCCCAAAAACCTCACAAAAAGACAAATTTTCCTGCTAATTTATGGATGAGAATCCCAAAATTCCTTCTCCACCTGTGAATTTCAGGAGTTTTCTTGTCCAAGGTGGCAGCAACACTTCTGGGTTGTCCTGTGAATTAATTCTGGCTGGTTCCTCTCTCGTAATAAAATCAGAGTGTAAAATTTAGTTTGAAGTGGTTTAGTGGCGTCTGTTTGTAGATTTATTCTATTGCATTAAATTTAGAATATTCCTGCTGCTTTCCACCCATCCCTTTAAGTTTTCCCCCATTTTTTGATCCCAAATTCTGCAGTTTGAACATTAAAGAATTTGGGATGGAACAACTAAAATGAATTTTATTCCAAGAGCTGGGCTTGGGCATTGAAAATGTGAAGTCCAAGGCAGTTGTGGAGTTGTTTATTCAACTTTAAAATGTTGGGTTAGTTTAAAAAAATTGATGTTTAGTGCCCCAAAATCTTCATCATTTAGGATTAAGGGGTTTTTTTAAGATGTATTTTAAGATGTTCTAAGAGATTCTAGAAATGGGTTTAATGTAAAATAGTTGAAGATTTTTAGGAAAATCCCATTTTTAGTTGGTGTAAAAAGGTTTGGAAAGCGATGCAGCCGCTCCCACTATTTCCTACTAAAGGTTTTCTGAGCAGGCAAAAAACTTTGGAGGAAAAAGATGAAGGAAAAAAAATAAAACTTCTTCTGAGGCTTGACTTCAGGGAAGCCTCTGAAATGTGAAGAAATTAAAACAAGGTTTGAAAGAAGAAAAGTTTTAAAAATGAAAGGTTCTAGCAAAGGGAGTGGCACCAATGCCAGGGGGTTTTATGTGCACTCAGGAGGTTTTATGGGGGGTTAATCATAATTTTGGGGGGTTAATCATAATTTTGGGGGGTTAATCATCATTTTGGGGGGTTAATCATAATTTTGGGGGGTTAATCATCATTTAATTAATAATCATTTTCATCAGCAGAGGGTTTGGGGTATCACAAATTTCACATTTCACCAATCCAAATCCCGGTGCGAAATCACCGTAACAACCAGCAGGGAGCTCCTCTTTTCCACACTGAATTCCCACCCCAAAAATCCATTTTTTCACCCATAAATCCACTGATTTAAAGAATCCTCAGGGCAGGATTCAGGAGCAGGGAAGGGAACGGGGCAGCTCTAAACAAATCCCAGCCCGGCAGAGCTCCCGGTGAGGATCTTATCCCAAAATCTGGGGCCAGACCCGGCCCGGGGGTGGCTCTGGGGGGGCTGCCCGGTGTTTTTGGGGTTCCTGGGGTGTGACCCCGCTGTCTCCTCAGCCGACCTTCCTGGTGGAACTGTCCAAAGTGCTGGCAAACCCCGGCAATAGCCAAGTGGCACGCGTGGCCGCCGGGCTGCAGATCAAGAACTCGCTGACCTCCAAGGACCCCGACATCAAGGCGCAGTACCAGCAGAGATGGCTCGCCATCGACGCCAACGCGCGCAGGGAGGTCAAGAACTTCGTAAGTCAACGGGATTTTCCTCGTTTTTCCTCTGAATTCCGGCTGGGAGGGGTCGGTGAGGAATGTTGGGTTCCATCTCTGAAGTTTTTGGGGTCTCTGGAGGAGCAGCGGTGGATCAGGGGCTCGGTGCGGGGGGTGGTTTTGTCTGGATGAGGTTTGGGGTGGGGTTTGGATAAAAGTCTTCTCCCAGAGGTTGGTTGAGTGCTGGGACAGCTCCTCATGGAATGGTTGTGATCCCAGAGCTCCAGGAGTTTTTGGGATGGAGTTTGGGTTTTTTTCTGGAGGCTTTTTGGGCACTGGAGCAGCTCTGCATGGAATGGTTGTGATCCCAGAGCTCTCAGAGCTCCAGGACTTTTGGGATGGATATTTTGGGTTGTTTTTGTTGGGTTGGATTTTGGGGTTTTTTCCGGAGGGCTTTTGGGCACTGGAGCAGCTCTCCGTGGAATGGTTGTGATCCCAAAGCTGCCAGAGCTTCAGGAGTTTTTGGGTTGGATTTTGGGGTTTCCTCTGGAGGGTTTTTGGGCCCTGGAGCAGCTCCCCATGGAATGGTTGTGATCCCAGATCTCCCAGAGCTCCAGGAGTTCTGGGTTGGATTTGTTTGGTTGGATTTTGGGGTTTTCTCTGGAGGGCTTTTGGGCACTGGAGCAGCTCCCCATGGAATGGCTGTGATCCCAAAGCTGCCAGAGCTCTGGGAGTTTTAGGATGGATATTTTGGGTTGGATTTTTGGTCTTTTTTCCCCAGAGAGTGATTGGGCACTGGAGCAGCTCCTCATGGAATGGTTGTGATCCCAAAGCTGCCAGAGCTCCAGGAGCTCTGGGTTGGATTTGTTGGGATGGATTTGGGGGTTTCCTCCAGAGGGTCTTTGGGCACTGGAGCAGCTCTCCAAGGAATGATCATGATCCTAAACCTCCCAGAGCTCCAGGAGTTTTTGGGGTGGATTTTGGGGCTTCCCCCAGAGGTTGGTTGAGTGCTGGGACAGCTCTCCATGGAATGATCTTGATCCCAAAGCTGCCAGAGCTCCAGGAGTTCTGGGTTGGAGTTTGGGGTTTTCTCTGGAGGGTTCTTGGGCACTGGAGCAGCTCTCCATGGAATGATTGTGATCCCAGAGCTCCAGGAGTTTTGGGTTGGAGTTTGGGGTTTCCTCCAGAGGGTTTTTGGGCACTGGGACAGCCCCCCATGGAACAGTTGTGATCCCAAAGCTGCCAGAGCTCCAGGAGTTTTTGGGGTGGATTTTGGCGCTTCCCCAGAGGTTGGTTGAGTGCTGGGACAGCTCTCCGTGGAATGGTTGTGATCCCAAAGCTGCCAGAGCTCCAGGAGCTCTGGGTTGGATTTGTTGGGATGGATTTGGGGGTTTCCTCCAGAGGGTTTCTGGGCACTGGAGCAGCTCCCCATGGAAGGGTTGTGATCCCAGAGCTCCAGGAGTTTTGGGATGGATTTTGGGGCTTCCCCAGAGAGTGTTTGGGCACTGGAGCAACTCCCCATGGAATGGTCGTGGTCCCAAACCTCTCAGAGCTCCAGGAGTTCTGGGTTGGATTTGTTGAGTTGGATGTTATGGGTTTGGTTTTTTGGGCTGGATTTTGAGTTGGATTTGGGGTTTTTTTTTCCCCCAGAGGGTCTTTGGGCACTGGAGCAGCTCTCCAAGGAATGATCATGATCCTAAACCTCCCAGAGCTCCAGGAGTTTTTGGGGTGGATTTTGGGGCTTCCCCCAGAGGTTGGTTGAGTGCTGGGACAGCTCTCCATGGAATGTTCGTGATCCCAAAGCTGCCAGAGCTCCAGGAGTTCTTGGTTGGAGTTTGGGGTTTTCTCTGGAGGGTTTTTGGGCACTGGAGCAGCTCTCCGTGGAATGATCGTGATCCCAAAGCTCCAGGAGTTTTGGGATGGATATTTTGGGTTGGATTTTTGGTCTTTTTTCCCCAGAGAGTGATTGGGCACTGGGACAGATCCCTATGGAAGGGTTGTGATCCCAAAGCTGCCAGAGCTCCGGGAGGTTTTGGGTTGGATTTTGAGGTTTCCTCCTGAGCGTTTTTGGGCCCTGGAGCAGCTCTCCATGGAATGATTGTGATCCCAGAGCTCCAGGAGTTCTGGGTTGGATTTGTTGAGTTGGATTTTTGGGTTTTTTTCTGGAGGCTTTTTGGGCACTGGAGCAGCTCTCCATGGAATGATCGTGATCCCAGAGCTCCGGGAGTTTTGAATATTTTGGGTTGGATTTGGGGTTTTTTCCCCAGAGTGTGATTTGGCACAGGGACAGCTCTCCACGGAATGGCCGTGATCCCAGAGCTCTCATAGCTCCAGGAGTTTTAGGATGGACATTTTGGGTTGGATTTTGGGTTTTTTTTCCCCAGAGAGTGGTTGGGCACTGGAGCAGCTCTCCATGGAATGGTTGTGATCCCAAAGCTGCCAGAGCTCTGGGAATTTTGAATATTTTGAGTTGGATTTTGGGATTTCCCCCAGAGAGTGGTCAAGCACTGGAGCAGCTCTCCATGGAAGGGCCGTGATCCCAGAGCTCCCAAAGCTCCGGAATGTCCGGACAGGGATGCACAGGGTGGATTTTGGGGTGTCCTGCAGGGCTGGGTGATCCCTGTGGGTCCCTTCCAGCTCAGGATATTCCTGGATTTACAGAACATTGGGATAGGATGGTTTTAAATTGATTTAGATGAGCTAAAAAGAAAAAGTTTTTACAACAAGGCTCTAAAAACACCTCATGGATTTCCCAGATTTGCTGTGGCTGCCCCTGGAATTGTCCAAGGCCAGGCTGGGCAGGGTTTGGAGCACCCTGGGACAGTGGAAAATGTCCCTGCCCGTGGCACTGGGTGGGATTTAAGGTCCCTTCCCACCCAAAACCATTCCAGGGTTCTGTGATTCCCCTGCAGCGGGGCTGGACGTGGATTTTTCTGCAGGAAACACTTTGTAAGGAAGATTTTCTTCCCTTCCTGAGGAAGAGCTTCCCCAAGTGCTCCCATCAACACCGGCCCAGCTAAAACACACATTAATACCCAAAATTAACTTCTGATAAGTCATTTTTAAACCAATCCTAACCAAGAACTGTCCTGGTTTAATTTAATTAAACCCGAGCTTTTCCAACCCTTCCTGCGCAGGTTCTGCAGACCCTGGGCACAGAGACGTACCGGCCCAGCCAAAACACACATTAATACCCAAATATAACTTCTGATGAGTCATTTTTAAACTGATTCTAACCAAGAACTGTCCTGGTTTAATTAAACCCGAGCTTTTCCAACCCTTCCTGCCCAGGTTCTGCAGACCCTGGGCACAGAGACGTACCGGCCCAGCCAAAACACACATTAATACCCAAATATAACTTCTGATGAGTCATTTTTAAACTGATTCTAACCAAGAACTGTCCTGGTTTAATTAAAACCTGGCTTTAATTACAAACTGAGTTTTCTCACCCCCATCCTGTGGGGCTCTGCAGGTGCTGCAGACGCTGGGCACTGAGACGTACCAACCCAGCTGAAACACACATTAATACCCAAAATTAACTTCTGATAAGTCATTTTTAAACCAATTCTAACCAGGAACTATCCTGGTTTAATTTAATTAAAACTGAGCTTTTCCAACCCCGTGGCAGGTTCTGCAGACTCTGGGCACAGAGACGTACTGGCCGAGCCAATTAATACCCATTACATTACAATACATTAATACCCAATACTCAATACATTAATACCCGAAATTAACTTCTGATAACTCATTTTTAAATCAATTCTAACCAAGAACTGTCCCGGTTTAATTAAAACCGAGCTTTCCCAACCCTTCCTGCGCAGGTTCTGCAGACTCTGGGCACAGAGACGTACCGGCCCAGCTCAAACACACATTAATACCCAAATATAACTTCTGATGAGTCCTTTTTAAACTGATTCTAACCAAGAACTGTCCTGGTTTAATTAAAAACTGGTTTTAACTACAAACTGAGCTTTATCAACTCCTAACACCTCATCCTGTGCCGTGGCAGGTTCTGCAGACCCTGGGCACGGAGACGTACCGGCCCAGCTCAAACACACATTAATACCCAAAATTAACTTCTGATGAGTCATTTTTGAAACCAGTTCTAACCAAGAACTGTCCTGGTTTAATTAAAAACTGGGTTTAACTACAAACTGAGCTTTTATCAACTCCTAACACCTCATCCTGTTCTGTGGCAGGTGCTGCAGACCCTGGGCACCAAGACATACCGGCTAGCTAATTAATACCCATTACATTACAATACATTAATACCCAATACATTAATACCCCAAATTAACTTCTGATTAACTTTTTAAACCAATTCTAACCAAGAACTGTCCTGGTTTAATTAAAACGGAGCTTTTCCAACCCCGTGCCACGGTGTGCTGCAGACTCTGGGCACAGAGACGTACCGGCCCAGCCAAAACACACATTAATACCCAAAATTAACTTCTGATAACTCATTTTTAAACCAATCCTAACCAAGAACTGCCCCGATTTAATTAAAACCGAGCTTTCCCAACCCTTCCTGCGCAGGTTCTGCAGACCCTGGGCACAGAGACGTACCGGCCCAGCTCGGCGTCGCAGTGCGTGGCCGGCATCGCCTGCGCAGAGATCCCCATGAACCAGTGGCCAGAGCTGATCCCGCAGCTGGTGGCCAACGTCACCAACCAGCACAGCACGGAGCACATGAAGGAGTCCACGCTCGAGGCCATCGGATACATCTGCCAGGACATCGTGAGTGCATCGGGGATGGGATGGAGGGAGGGGTTCCCGGGGATTCGGGGTCACCCGGAGGGGTCGGGAGGGGTTCCAGGGGATTCGGGGTCACCCAGAGGGGTTCCCGGGGATTCGGGGTCGCCCGGAGGGGTCGGGAAGGGTTCCCGGGGATTCGGGGTCACCCTGAGGGGTCGGGAAGGGTTCCCGGGGATTCGGGGTCACCCGGAGGGGTCGGGAGGGGTTCCCGGGGATTCGGGGTCACCCGGAGGGGTCGGGAGGGGTTCCCGGGGATTTGGGGTCACCCTGAGGGGTCGGGAGGGGTTCCCGGGGATTCGGGGTCACCCGGAGGGGTCGGGAGGGGATCCCGGGGATTCGGGGTCACCCGGAGGGGTCGGGAGGGGATCCCGGGGATTCGGGGTCACCCGGAGGGGACGGGAGGGGTTCCCGGGGATTTGGGGTCACCCGGAGGGGTCGGGAGGGGTTCCCGGGGATTCGGGGTCACCCGGAGGGGTTCCCGGGGATTCGGGGTCACCCGGAGGGGTTGGAGGCTGTGGCGGGAAGAGTTGGGTTGGGTTTGTTGGGTTGGTGTAGGGTTGAGGTCTGTAAAGTTTTTTGGGTTGATTTTGGGTTTGTTGGGTTGGATTTTGGGTTGGTTGGGTTGGATTTTGGGTTGGTGTAGGGTTGAGTTGTTTGGATTTTTTGGGGTGGACTTCTGGTTTGAATTTTGGGTTTGTTGGGTTGGTGTAGGGTTGAGGTCTTTGGTTTTTTTGGGTTGGATTTTTGGTTTGTTTGGTTTGGTTTTGGGTTTGGTTTTGGATTGTTTGGGTTGGGTTTGTTGGGTTGGATTTTGGGTTGGTGTAGGGTTGAGGTCTTTGGTTTTTGGGTTGGATTTTGGGTTTGTTTGGTTTGGTTTTGGGTTTGGTTTTGGATTGTTTGGGTTGGGTTTGTTGGGTTGGATTTTGGGTTGGTGTAGGGTTGATGTCTTTCATTTTTTTGGGTTGGACTTTTGGCTGGATTTTGGGTTGGTTGGGTTGGGTTTGTTGGGTTGGTGTTGGGTTGAGTTCTTTGGTTTTTTTGGGTTGATTTTGGGTTTGTTGGGTTGGGTTTGTTGGGTTGGTGTTGGGTTGAGTTGTTTGGTTTTTTTGGGTTGATTTTGGGTTGGTTGGGTTGGGTTGGTGTAGGGTTGAGTTGTTTGGTTTTTTTGGGTTGGTTTTGGGTTTGTTGGGTTGGTGTAGGGTTGAGGTCTTTGGAGTTCTTTGGGTTGATTTTGGGTTGGTTGGGTTGGGTTGGGTTGGGTTGGTGTAGGGTTGAGGTCTTTGTTTTTTTTGTGTTGATTTTGGGTTTTTTGGATTTGTTGGGCTGGGTTGGGTTGGGTTGGTGTTGGGTTGAGTTGTTTGGTTTTTTTGGGTTGATTTTGGGTTGGTTGGGTTGATGTAGGGTTGAGGTCTTTGGATTTTTTGGGGTTGGACTTCTGGTTGGATTTTGGCTTTGTTGGGTTGGTGTTGGGTTGAGTTCTTTGGAGCTTTTGGGTTGATTTTGGGTTTGTTGGGTTGGATTTTGGGTTGGTGTAGGGTTGAGTTGTTTGGTTTTCTTGGGTTAGATTTTTGGTTTGATTTTGGATTTGTTGGATTGGTGTTGGGTTGAGTTCTTTGGATTATTTTGGGTTGGACTCCTGGTTTGTTTGGTTTGATTTTGGGTTTGTTGGGTTGGATTTTGGGTTGGTGTAGGGTTGAGTTGTTTGGGTTTTTCAGGTTGGATTTTTGGTTTCTTTGGAGTTTGTTGGGTTGATTTTGGGTTGTTTGGGTTGGGTTTGTTGGGTTGGGTTTAGGGTTGAGTTGTTTGGATTTTTTGGGTTGGACTTTTGGGTTGATTTTGGGTTTATTGGGTTGGATTTTGGATTGGTCTTTTTGGATTTGTTGGGTTGAGTTTAGGGTTAGGGATTTCCAGGATATTTTTATGATCCTGGAGAAGATTCCCCAATTTCCTGGAGATTTTTATGTTCCTGTAGGGAATTCCCTGATTTCCAGGAGCCTTTTATGCTCCTGGAGGGGATTTCTGTGAGATTTTTATATTCCTGTAGGGAATTCCCTGATTTCCTGGACACTTTTATGTTCCTGGAAGGAATTCCTGATTTCCAGGAGACTTTTATTACATTATTTTATTATAAATATTTTAATTTTATTATTATTTACATATTATTTATTTTTAATAAATATTTTCATTTTATTCTATATATTTTATATATTATTATTTATCTATTATAGATTTTATAAATATTTTTATTTTATTATAAATGTTTTTATTTTATTATTATTTATATATTTTTTATAAATATTTTTATTTTATTCTATATATTTTATATATTATTATTATGTATATATTATTGATTTTATTAGAAATATCTTTATTTTATTCCATATATTTATATATTATTATTATTTACATATTGATTATTTTTTAATAAATATTTTATTTTATTATAAATATTTTTATTTTATTATTTATATATTATTTATTTTTATAAATATATTGTTTTTATTCTATATATTTATATTTTATTATTATTTACACATTACTTATTTTTAATAAATATTTTTATTCTATATATTTTAATATTATTTTTATTTATATATTATTGATTTTATGATAAATATTTTGATTTTATGATAAATATTTTGATTTTATGATAAATATTTTTATTTTATGATAAATATTTTTATTTTATTATTATGTATATATTAATTCTTTTTTAATAAATATTTTTATTTTATTATATTTTTTAAATCCTTTTTTGTTCAGGATCCCGAGCAGCTGCAGGACAAATCCAACGAGATCCTGACCGCCATCATCCAGGGCATGCGCAAGGAGGAGCCCAGCAACAACGTGAAGCTGGCGGCCACCAACGCCCTGCTCAACTCGCTCGAGTTCACCAAAGCCAACTTCGACAAGGAGGTGAGGGGGAAATTAAAATCAATTCATTAAATGGGGAATTCAATAAAAAAATTTAAAAATAATAAAAAGAAATTGAATTAAAAAATAAAAAATAATAAAAATAATAAAAATAGTAAATTGAATAAAAATAAATTGAATAAAAATAAATTGAATAAAAATAATAAAAATAATAAAAAGAAATTGAATTAAAAATAATAAAAATAATAAAAATAATAAAAATAATAAAAATAGTAAATTGAATAAAAATAAATTGAATAAAAATAAATTGAATAAAAATAATAAAAATAATAAAAAGAAATTGAATTAAAAATAATAAAAATAATAAAAATAATAAAAATAATAAAAATAGTAAATTGAATAAAAATAAATTGAATAAAAATAAATTGAATAAAAATAATAAAAATAATAAAAAGAAATTGAATTAAAAATAATAAAAATAATAAAAATAATAAAAATAATAAAAATAATAAAAATAGTAAATTGAATAAAAATAAATTGAATAAAAATGATAAAAATAAATTGAATAAAAAGAATAAATTGAATAAAAATAAATTGAATAAAAATGATGAATTGAATAAAAATGATAAAAAAATAAATTGAATAAAAATAAATTTAATTTAAAAAAATTAATTAAAAATAAATTGAATAAAAATAATAAAAATAATAAAATAAATTGAATGAAAATAAATTGAATAAAAATAATGAAAATAAATTGAATAAAAATAAATTGAATAAAAATAAATTGAATAAAATAAAAATTCAATAAAAATAAATTGAATAAAAATAAATTGAATTCAAATAAAAAATTTAATTAAAAATAAGTTGAATAAAAATAAATTGAATAAAAATTTAAAAATCAAGAAAAAGAAATTGAATAAAAATTAAGAATTCAATAAAAATAAATTGAATTAAAATAAATTTAATAAAAATAATAAATTGAATAAAAATAAATTCAATGAAAACGATGAATTGAATAAAAATGATAAAAATAAATTGAATAAAAATAATAAATTGAATAAAAATGATAAAAATAATAAAAATAAATTGAATAAATATATATTGAATAAAAATAAATTGAATAAAAATAATAAATTGAATAAAAATAAATTGATTAAAAATAAATTTAATAAAAAATAATAAATTGAATAAAAATAATTTGAATAAAAATAAAAATTTGAATAAAAATAAATTTAATAAAGATAAATTATTAAAAATAAATTAATTAAAAACAAGTTAAATAAAAATAAGTTGAATAAAAAGAAATTGAATAAAAATAAAAATTGAATTAAAAGAAATTAAATAAAAATAAATCGAATAAAAATAAATTGAATAAAAATTAAATTTGATAAAAATAAATTAAATAAAAATAAATCGAATAAAAATAAATTGAATAAAAATTAAATTTGATAAAAATAAATTTAATAAAAATAAATCGAATAAAAATAAATTGAATAAAAAATAAATTTCATAGAGATCCCTAAATCCTGGGAGGGGATTTCAGGAGCTGATCCCAGGTCAGTGATGAGGATCCATGCACCACGCTGAGCTCTGATGGACAAATCCTGTGGAAACTGAGACCTGGACTCAGCTTTTGGGAATGCTGGGGAGCCTTTTTGGGGAAAAAATTCCTATTTTGGGGAAAAAAATTCCCATTTTGGGGGAAATATATTCCCATTTTGGGGGAAAAAATATTCCAATTTTGGGGGGAAAAATATTCCCATCTTGGGGAAAAAAATTCCCATTTTGGGGAAAAAAATTCCCATTTTGGGGAAAAAGTTTCCCATTTTGGGGGAAAGAAATTTCCATTTTAGGGGGAAAAATTCCCATTTTGGGGGAAAAAAAAAATCCCATTTTGGGGAAAAATTATTTCCCATTTTGGGGAAAAAACCTCCCATTTTGGGGAAAAATATTCACAATTTGGGGGAAAAATATTCCAAATTTGGGGAAAAATATTCCCATTTTGGAGAAGAAGTTTCCCATTTTTGGGGAAAAAAATTTCCCATCTTTGGGGAAAAAAAAATTCCCATTTTGGGGGGAAAAAATCCTATTTGGGGGAAAAAAAAATCCCATTTTGGAAGAAAAAATTTCCCATTTTGGGGAAAAAATTCCCATTTTGTGGGGAAAAAAAAATTCCCATTTGGGGGGAAAAAATTCCCATTTTTGGGGAAAAAAATCCCATTTTAGGGAAAAATCCTCTCATTTTGGGGAAGAAACAATTCTCATTTTGGTATAAAATAGATCAGGGCGTGGTGCCCTGTGCCTGTGCTGTCCCAGCCCTCAATTCCCCCTCCCTGGGCACATTTTAAACCCTTCAATTTGATTTTTATCCCCTTTTATTTCTCTTTTTTTGCAGTCTGAAAGGCACTTTATTATGCAAGTAGTCTGTGAAGCCACACAGTGTCCGGACACGAGGGTGAGCAAATTCAAAATTCCATTTTTTGGGCAATTTCTGCCTGTTAAAAATGAATAAAAATGAATAAAAATGAGGAATTAATGTGAAATTTTGCTTTTTTTGTGCCCCAGGTACGAGTGGCTGCCTTACAGAACCTGGTGAAGATAATGTCCCTTTATTATCAATATATGGAGACCTACATGGGGCCTGCCCTCTTTGCTGTGAGTGCCTGAAAATTCAATTTATTTCTAATTCTCACTTTCATTTCTTTGATTTTCCTTTGGTTCTATTTGTATTTCTCGTATTTTTATTTTTATTGGCATTTATTTCTCTGAATATACAATATATATTTGTATATATTTATGGACAAATATAAATATTTGTATTTATATATCTCGTATTTTTAGCTGATCTCTTTTATTTTTATTGATATTTATTTCTCTGATCTCCCTCTATTTATTTTATATTTATTTATGTGATTTTTTCTATTTGTATTTATAATTCTCACATTTATTTCCCTGATTTTCCTGTGTTTATATTTTTATTTCTCATATTTTTAGCTGATCTCTTTTATTTTTATTGATATTTATTTCTCTGATCTCCCTCTATTTATTTTATATTTATTTATGTGATTTTCCTTCTGTTTGTATTTTTATTTCTTTATTTATTTCTATTTATTGACATTTATTTCTCTGATTTCTCCCTATTTATGATGATATTTAATTATGTGATTTTTCTTCTCTTTCTATTTATAATTCTCACATTTATTTCTTTGATTTTCCTTTGTTTATATTTATATTTCTCATATTTTTGGCTGATCTCCTTGTTTTTATTGGCATTTATTTCTCTGAATATACAATATATATTTGTATATATTTATGTACAAATATAAATATTTGTATTTATATTTCTCATTTTTGGCTGATCTCTTTTATTTTTATTAACATTTATTCTCTGATCTCCCTCTATTTATTTTATATTTATTTATGTGATTTTCCTTCTGTTTGTATTTTTAAATTTATTTATTTTTATTTATTGACATTTATTTCTCTGATCTCCCTCTATTTATTTTATATTTATTTATGTGATTTTTCTTCTGTTTGTATTTATAATTCTCACATTTCTTTCTTTGATTTTCCTTTGTTTATATTTTTATTTCTCGTATTTTTAGCTGATCTCTTCTATTTTTATTGACATTTATTTCTCTGATCTCCCCCAAAATGTACAATATATATTTGTATATATTTATGGACAAATATAAATATTTGTATTTATATTTCTCATATTTTTAGCTGATCTCTTTTATTTATTGACATTTCTCTGATCTCCCTCTATTTATTTGATATTTAATTATGTGATTTTCCTTCTGTTTGTATTTTTTTATTTATTTTTTTTATTGACATTTATTACTCTGATCTCCCTCTATTTATTTGATATTTATTTATGTGATTTTCCTTCTGTTTGTATTTATATTTGTCACATTTATTTCTCTGATTTCTCCCCATTTGTATTTTGATTTTTCATATTTAATTGTATTTTTATTTCTCAAGTTATTTCTCCCCATTCTCCCTCGACATAGACGAGGTGGCTCTGCAGGAAAAAATCAGATTATTTGGAATTTTAAACTCAATAATTTGAATTTTGTACAATCCAGAATCTCCTCTTGACTGCCCACAGATCAGGATGAATTTTTGGAAGGGATAAATCCCTAAAATCTCCTTTTTTTCCCCATTTTTGGCTTTTCAGATCACGATTGAGGCGATGAAGAGCGACATAGACGAGGTGGCTCTGCAGGAAAAAATCAGATTATTTGGAATTTTAAAATGCAATAACTCAAATATTTCACAGTCTAAGATCACCCCGTAGATTGGGATGAATTTCAGGGTGGAATAAATCCCTAAAATCTCCTTTTTTCCCCATTTTTGGCTTTCCAGATCACGATTGAGGTGATGAAGAGCGACATAGACGAGGTGGCTCTGCAGGGCATCGAGTTCATAAAATAGGAAAAAAATCAGATTATTTTGAATTTTAAAATGCAGTAACTCAAATATTCCACAGTCTGGGATCACCCCACATATTGGGATGAATTTCAGTGTGGGATAAACCCCTAAAATCTCCTTTTTTTCCCCATTTTTGGACTTTCCAGATCACGATTGAGGCGATGAAGAGCGACATAGACGAGGTGGCCCTGCAGGAAAAAATCAGATTATTTGGAATTTTAAACTCAATAATTTGAATTTTGTACAATCCAGAATCTCCTCTTCACTGCCCACAGATCAGGATGAATTTTTGGAAGGGATAAATCCCTAAAATCTCCTTTTTTCCCTCATTTTTGGCTTTCCAGATCACGATTGAGGCGATGAAGAGCGACACAGACAAGGTGGCTCTGCAGGAAAAAATCAGATTATTTTGAATTTTAACACTCAATAACTCAAATATTCCACAGTCTAAGATCATCCCACAAATTGGGATGAATTTCAGGATGGGATAAATCCCTAAAATCTCCTTTTTTCCCCCATTTTTGGCTTTCCAGATCGCGATTGAGGCGATACAGACGAGGTGGCTCTGCAGGGCATCGAGTTCATAAAATAGGAAAAAAAATCAGATTATTTTGAATTTTAAAATGCAGTAACTCAAATATTCCACAGTCTGGGATCACCCCACAGATTGGGATGAATTTTTGGAAGGGATAAATCCCTAAAATCTCCTTTTTTCCCCATTTTTGACTTTTTAGATCACGATTGAGGCGATGAAGAGCGACATAGACGAGGTGGCTCTGCAGGGCATCGAGTTCATAAAATAGGGAAAAAATCAGATTATTTGGAATTTTAACACTCAATAATTTGAATTTTCCACAGTCTGGAATCTCCCCCTGACCACCCATAAATCAGGATGAATTTCAGGGTGGGATAAATCCCTAAAATCTCCTTTTTTCCCCATTTTTGGCTTTCCAGATCACGATTGAGGTGATGAAGAGCGACATAGACGAGGTGGCTCTGCAGGAAAAAATCAGATTATTTTGAATTTTAAAATGCAATAACTCAAATATTCCACAGTCTGGGATCACCCCACATATTGGGATGAATTTCAGGGTGGGATAAACCCCTAAAATCTCCTTTTTTCCCCCATTTTTGGCTTTCCAGATCGCGATTGAGGCGATGAAGAGCGACATAGACGAGGTGGCTCTGCAGGAAAAAATCAGATTATTTTGAATTTTAACACTCAATAACTCAAATATTCCACAGTCTAAGATCATCCCACAAATTGGGATGAATTTTTGGAAGGGATAAATCCCTAAAATCTCCTTTTTTCCCATTTTTGGCTTTCCAGATCACGATTGAGGCGATGAAGAGCGACATAGACGAGGTGGCTCTGCAGGGCATCGAGTTCTGGTCCAACGTGTGCGACGAGGAGATGGACCTGGCCATCGAGGCCTCGGAGGTGGGGCTGGAATTCCCGGAAAATCCAACTGGGAATGCTGGAATTCCCTGGAAATCCCTAAAAATCCAATTGGGAATGCTGGAAAATCCTTTGGGAATACTGGAATTCCCTGGAAATCCAACTGGGAATACTGGAAATCCAACTGGGAATGCTGGAATTCCCTGGAATTCCCTGGAAATCCAACTGGGAATGCTGGAATTCCCTGGAATTCCCTGGAAATCCAACTGGGAATACTGGAAATCCAACTGGGAATGCTGGAATTCCCTGGAATTCCCTGGAAATCCAACTGGGAATGCTGGAATTCCCTGGAATTCCCTGGAAATCCAACTGGGAATACTGGAAATCCAACTGGGAATGCTGGAATTCCCTGGAATTCCCTGGAAATCCAACTGGGAATGCTGGAATTCCCTGGAATTCCCTGGAAATCCAACTGGGAATACTGGAATTCCCTGGGAATCTTTAAAAATCCAATTGGGAATACTGGAATTCACTGGAATTCCCTAAAAATCCAACTGGGAATACTGGAATTCCCTGGAAATCCAACTGGGAATACTGGAAATCCCTAAAAATCCCACTGGGAATACTGGAATTCCCTGGAAATCCTTTTGGGAATGCTGGAATTCCCTGGAAATCCAACTGGGAATGCTGGAATTCCCTGGAAAATCCCTGGAAAATCCCTTGGGAGTGCTGGAATTCCCTAAAAATCCAATTGGGAGTGCTGGAATTCCCTGGAAATCCAACTGGGAATGCTGGAATTCCCTGGAATTCCCTAAAAATCCAATTGGGAATACTGGAAATCCCTAAAAATCCCACTGGGAATACTGGAATTCCCTGGAATTCCCTGGAAATCCCTTGGGAATGCTGGAATTCCCTGGAAATCCAACTGGGAATACTGGAATTCCCTGGAATTCCCTGGAAATCCCTAAAAATCCAATTGGGAATGCTGGAAAATCCTTTGGGAATACTGGAATTCCCTGGAAATCCCACTGGGAATGCTGGAATTCCTTGGAAATCCCTGGAAATCCCCTTGGGAATGCTGGAATTCCCTGGAAATCCAACTGGGAATACTGGAATTCCCTGGAATTCCCTGGAAATCCCTAAAAATCCAATTGGGAATGCTGGAAAATCCTTTGGGAATACTGGAATTCCCTGGAAATCCCACTGGGAATGCTGGAATTCCTTGAAAATCCCTGGAAATCCCCTTGGGAATGCTGGAATTCCCTGGAAATCCAACTGGGAATACTGGAAATCGCTGGAAATCCTTAAAAATCCAATTTGGAATACTGGAATTCCCTGGAATTCCCTAAAAATCCAATTGGGAATACTGGAATTCACTGGAAATCCCTAAAAATCCAACTGGGAATACTGGAATTCCCTGGAAATCCAACTGGGAAGGGCTGGAATTCCCTTGGGAATGCTGGAATTCCCTGGAAATCCAACTGGGAATGCTGGAATTCCCTGGAAATCCAACTGGGAATACTGGAATTCACTGGAATTCCCTGGAAATCCCACTGGGAATGCTGGAATTCCCTAAAAATCCAATTGGGAATACTGGAATTCCCTGGAATTCCCTAAAAATCCAACTGGGAATACTGGAATTCCCTGGAATTCCCTGGAAATCCCACTGGGAATACTGGAAATCCCTGGAAATCCAATTGGGAGTGCTGGAATTCCTTGGGAATGCTGGAATTCCCTAAAAATCCAACTGGGAATACTGGAATTCCCTGGAAATCCAACTGGGAAGGGCTGGAATTCCTTTGGGAATGCTGGAATTCCCTGGAAATCCAACTGGGAATGCTGGAATTCCCTAAAAATCCAATTGGGAATACTGGAATTCCCTGGAATTCCCTGGAAATCCAACTGGGAATGCTGGAATTCCCTGGAAATCCAACTGGGAATACTGGAATTCCCTGGAATTCCCTGGAAATCCCACTGGGAATACTGGAATTCCCTGGAAATCCAACTGGGAATACTGGAAATCCCTAAAAATCCCACTGGGAATACTGGAATTCCCTGGAAATCCCTTTGGGAATGCTGGAATTCCCTGGAAATCCAACTGGGAATACTGGAATTCCCTGGAAATCCCTGGAAATCCAACTGGGAATGCTGGAATTCCCTAAAAAATCCAATTGGGAATACTGGAATTCCCTGGAATTCCCTGGAAATCCAACTGGGAATGCTGGAAATCCAACTGGGAATACTGGAATTCCCTGGAAATCCAACTGGGAATACTGGAATTCCCTGGAAATCCCACTGGGAATGCTGGAATTCCCTAAAAATCCCTTTGGGAATTCTGGAATTCCCTGAAAATCACTTGGGAATACTGGGATGGTGGGAAGAACAAAAAAAGTGAATTTTGGCTCCATTTTTGGGGAGTTTTTGGCTCCTCCTTTGGGAGTTTTTAATTCTTCATTTTGGAATTTTTAATTCTTTATTTGGAAGTTTTTAATTCTTCATTTTGGAATTTTTAATTCTTCATTTTGGAATTTTTAATTCTTCATTTATGAATTTTCAGCTCCTAATTTGGGAATTTTTAGTTCCTAATTTGGGAGTTTTTAGCTCCTTCCTTGGGACTTTTTAATTCATTTAGGAGTTGAATTTTTGGCTCCTCCTTTGGGGGTTTTAAACTCATTTTAGAATTGAATTTTGGCTCCTCCATTGGGATTTTTTAGCTCCTGCTTTGGGAGTTTTTAGTTCCTCATTTGAGATTTTTTTCCCTTTTTTGGGAGGAGTTTTTAGGGTTTTTTTTGTTCAAATAACCCAATTTTACCATTCTTATTCCCTATTTCCACCTAAATCCACGTGCACCTCCTATCATGGGGCTCTCCCATATTTTTCCTGGAAATAATAAAATAATCCCTGGGATTAATAAAATAATATCCAAAATTTTGGGCTCTGTCACACCCATGAGGGGCTTTGTGCCAAAAAATAAACCACATTCCCTAAAATATTTGATTTATGAGTCAAATTTGGATTTCTGAATAAAATAAAAACAATTATCCCACGGAATTAAGAATAAATCTTTTTAAATCCCTGCTGGTTTTAGGGACACAATTGAATTTTGGGCTCTGTCACACCCATCAGGGTTTTTTTTTCCCAAAAAATGCCTCACATTCTCTAAAATCCACAATTTATATGAGTCAAATTAAGAATTTTGGATGAAATAAAAATAATTATTCTGAGGCTGGAGAGGAATTTGGGGGATTTGTTCTGCCTGCAGATGCAGTTTGCATTTATCAAATTGAAATTATCAATAATATCAATTATCAATAACAGCTGAAACTTTGAAGGACTCTGCATGAATCATTTTTTAAAGCAGCTAAATCGAAATTTATGCTTGAATTCCCAAAATAAAAAATAAAAATCAAGGATAAAAGGACAGGCAGCAATTGGGGGAGGTTTTTATTTATTCCAAACCTTTTGCTCCTTCACCTCGGGGTCACTTTGTAATTACAGCCAGCCAAGTGAAAATGGGGATAATTGTACCCTGTGAGGAATTAAAGTGGATTTTTGGAATATTTCAAGTGGATTTGGGAATATTTAAAGTGGATTTTGGAATATTTAACTCAGTGCAAAGTGCCCTTGAGGCAACTCAGAATTCCTGTTGGGGAGGAAGGGAGAGGGAAAAAAAAGAGAATTTTTGCTTTATGGAGTTGATCATTCAACCTTTAAATGCTGAAAAAATAGAAAATTATTTTATATTTTATATAAAATATAAAAATAGATTAAAATAGTGATAAAAATGAACTTTTCACCTCTTTTTTTTCCCTGCAGGCAGCAGAACAAGGACGGCCCCCAGAGCACACCAGCAAATTCTACGCCAAGGGGGCTCTGCAATATTTGGTCCCTATTTTAACCCAGACCTTAACAAAACAGGTGAGAGCCCCATTCCCGGAGGGAATTCCAGATTTTTCTGCCCCTCTGGATCCTTTGGGAATTAATTTTGAATTTTTTGGATCCCAAAAAACGTCCCTGGTCTGTGATGAGCTCTCATGCACCACTCTGAGCCGGTGATGCAGCAGTTTTGGGGCTGAGACTGGGATTTGTCTCCTTTTTACCTGATCACATCCCTGGGTTTGTGGTTTCCAGAGAAATTTGATTTTATTCCCTGTATTCCTGACACAAAATTTGGGATATTTAACCCAATATTCCACAGCCCCTGCCTGATCTGGGTTCCAGTTCCTGGGATTTTTGAAGCCTGGATTTTTTATTCCCTCTTAAACTCTTCCAGGGATTTATTTGAGCTGTGCTTCCCAGGATTTGTGGTTTTCAGAAAGATTTGATTTTATTCCCTGTATTCTATTTGGGAATGTTTGGGATATTAAATCAAATATTCCACAGCCTCTGCCTGATTTGGGCTCCAATTCCTGGGATTTTTGAAGCCTGCATTTTTTATTCCCTCTTAAACTCTTCCAGGGATTTATTTGGGCTGTGCTTCCCAGGATTTGTGGTTTCCAGAGAGATTTGGTGATTCCCTGTGTTCCTGACAGAAAATTCGGGATACTGAGCTTGGGGTGGGAAAGGAGATTTTTAATGGTGCACTTTGGGAAAATATCAGAGATCAAAGGGATAAAATCCCATCTGGATGAGGGAAAAGCTCTTTTTTTGGGAAGTGGACGAGTTTGGGAAGGCACTGAATGTTTAAGAGGCTGAGCTTTGTTGAGAAAGGAGATTTTTAATGGTGCACTTTAGTAAGATACCAGGGATTCAATGGATAAAATCCCACCTGGATGAGGGAAAAGCTCTTTTTTTGGGAAGTGGACGAGTTTGGGAAGGTATTGAAGGTTTAAGAGGCTGAGTTAGGTTGAGAAAGGAGATTTTTAATGGTGCACTTTGGGAATATATCAAGGATCAAAAGGGACAAATTCCCACCTGGATGAGAGGGAAAAGCTCTTTTTTCGGGAGGGGATGAGGCCATCTGAGATTGGAAAGGTATTGAAGGTTTAAGAGCCTGAGCTTGGGATGGGAAAAGAGAATTTTCATGGTGCACTTTGGGAAAATATCAAGGATCAAAGGGACAAAATCCCACCTGGATGAGAGGGGTAAAAATTTTGGGGAGGGGATGAGGCCACCCGAGATTGGAAAGGCACTGAAGGTTTAAGAGGCTGAGTTTGGGATTGGAAAGGAGATTTTTAATGGTGCACTTTGGGAAAATATCAGGGATCAAAGGGATAAAATCCCACCTGAATAAAAGGGAGAAACTCTTTTTGGGAAAGGGATGAGGCCACCCAAGTTTGGGAAGGTATTGAAGGTTTCAGAGCCTGAGCTTGGATGGGAAAGGAGAATTTTGGTGTTACAGGGCCCACTTTGAGAAAATATCAGGGATCCAAGGGATAAAATCCCATCTGGATGAGAGGGAAAAGCTCTTTTTTTGGGAAGTGGACGAGTTTGGGAAGGTACTGAAGATTTAAGAGCCTGAGTTCGGTTGGGAAAGGAGATTTTTTTAGTGCTACAGGGTCCACTTTGGGAAGATATCAGAGATTTAAGGGATAAAATCCCACCTGGATGAGAGGGAAAAGCTCTTTTTTTGGGAAATGGATGAGTTTGGGAAGGCACTGAAGGTTTAAGAGCCTGAGCTTGGGATGGGAAAAGAGATTTTTCATGGTGCACTTTGGGAAAATATCAGGGATCAAAGGGATAAAATCCCACCTGAATAAAAGGGAGAAACTCTTTTTGGGAAAGGGATGAGGCCACCCAAGTTTGGGAAGGTATTGAAGGTTTCAGAGCCTGAGCTTGGATGGGAAAGATTTTTAATGGTGCACTTTGGGAAAATATCAAGGATCAATGGGATAAAATCCCACCTGGGTGAGAGGGAAAAGCTCTTTTTGGGAAGTGGATGAGGCCACCCAAAGGCAGAAAGGCACTGAAGGTTTAAGAGGCTGAGTTTGGTTGAGAAAAGAGATTTTCTGTGGTGCACTTTGGGAAGATATCAGAGATCTAAGGGATAAAATCCCACCTGGATGAGAGGGAAAAGCTCTTTTTGGGGAGAGGATGAGGCCGCCCGAGATTGGAAAGGCACTGAAGGTTTAAGAGGCTGAGTTTGGGATCGGAAAGGAGATTTTTAATGGTGCACTTTGGGAAAATATCAGGGATCAAAGGGACAAAATTCCCACCTGGATGAGAGGGAAAAGCTCTTTTGGGGAGGGGATGAGGCCATCTGAGATTGGAAAGGTACTGAAGGTTTCAGAGCCTGAGCTTGGGATGGGAAAGGAGATTTTTAATGGTGCACTTTGGGAAGATATCAAAGGGATAAATTCCCACCTGGATGAGAGGGAAAAGCTCTTTTTGGGAAATGGATGAGTTTGGGAAGGTATTGAAGGTTTAAGAGGCTGAGTTTGGCTGGAAAAGGAGATTTTTTAGTGGTACAGGGCCCACTTTGGGAATATATCAGGGATCAAAGGGACAAAATCTCACCTGGATGAGGTAAAAGCACTTAAAGAAGCGATCAACCCACCTCACCAAACCACCAAAGTTACTTCCTCCCCTCCAGAACCACAATTTAACTTAAAAATCCAATCAACCCAAATTTAACTTAAAACTCCACTTAACCCATTTAACCCACCAATCCCCAGGATAACCCCAAACCATTTTTTGGGCTCTTTTTTTCCAGGATGAGAACGACGACGACGACGACTGGAACCCCTGCAAGGCAGCAGGGGTGTGCCTGATGCTGCTGGCCACGTGCTGCGAGGACGACATCGTCCCCCACGTGCTGCCCTTCATCAAGGAGCACATCAAGAATCCCGACTGGAGGTATCGCGACGCCGCCGTCATGGCCTTCGGCTGCATCCTCGAGGGGCCCGAGCCCAACCAGCTCAAGCCTTTAGTGATACAGGTGAGGTTTTTGGGGAAAAAAAAAAGGGGGGGTTGGAGGTGAAAATCTCGTGGTTTTATGAGGAAAGTGTTTGGTTTGTGTGGGATTTTTATTTGAGGAAAATCAGGAGGATATAATCTGGTTTTGGAGCTAAAAACGTTTGTGTAGAGAATTTTATAGCTGAAAAAGTCGTGGTTGTTTGGTAGTGCAGGAGAGGTTTTTGGGAGGGGTTTGAGGTGAAAATCTCGTGGTTTTATGAGGAAAGTGTTTGGTTTGTGTGGGGGTTTTTATTTGAGGAAAATCAGGAGGCTGTAATCTGGTTTTGGAGCTAAAATCGCTTGTGTAGAGGATTTTATAGCTGAAAAAGTCGTGGTTGTTTGGTAGTACAGGTGATATTTTGGGGAGGGTTTGAGGTAAAAATCTCGTGGTTCTGTGGAGGAGAGTGTTTAAATTAGCCTAGGATTGTCATTTGAGGAAAATCAGGAAGGTATCATTGGTTTTGGAGCTCAAATTGCTTGTTTAGAGGCTTTTAAAGCTAAAAAGTTGGTTATTTAGTAATACAGGTGAGGTTTTGAGAAGAGTTTGAGGTAAAAATCTCGTGGTTCTGTGGAGGAGAGTGTTTGGTTTTCATTTGAGGAAAATCAGGAGGATGTAATCTGGTTTTGGAGCTCAAATTGCCTGTTTAGAGCTAAAATTTTTGTGGTTATTTGGTAATATAAGTGAATTTTTGGGAAGGGTTGGAGGTGAAAATCTCATGGTTCTGTGGAGGAGAGTGTTTAATTTGCATGGGATTTTCATTTGAGGAAAATCAGGAGGATGTAATCTGGTTTTGGAGCTAAAATCGCTTGTGTAGAGGATTTTAGAGCTAAAAATTTTGTAGTTATTTAGTATAACAGGTGAGTTTTTTGGGAAGGGTTTGAGGTAAAAATCTCGTGGTTCTATGGAGGAGAGTGTTTGGTTTGTGTGGGGTTTTCATTTGAGGAAAATCAGAAAGGTATAATCTGGTTTTGGAGCTAAAATCACTTGTGTAGAGGATTTTAGAGCTGAAAAATTCGTGGTTGTTTGGTAATACAGGTGAGATTTTGGGGAGGAGTTGGAGGTGAAAATCTCATGGTTTTATGAAGAAAGTGTTTGGTTTGTGTGGGATTTTTATTTGAGGAAAATCAGGAGGATGTAATCTGGTTCTGGAGCTAAAATGGCTATTTTAGAGCTAAAAAATTTGGGGTTATTTGGTAATTCAGGTGAGTTTTTGGGAGGGGTTTGAGGTGAAAATCTCGTGGTTCTATAGAGGAAAGTGGTTTGTGTGGGATTTTTATTTGAGGAAAATCAGAAAGGTATAATCTGGTTTTGGAGCTAAAATCGCTTGTGTAGAGGATTTTAGAGATAAAAATGGCATGGTTGTTTGGTAATGCAGGTGAGGTTTTTGGGAGGGGTTGGAGGTGAAAATCTCATGGTTCTGTGGAGGAGAGTGTTTGGTTTTCATTTGAGGAAAATCAGGAGGATGTAATCTGATTTTGGAGCTAAAATCGCTTGTGTAGAGGCTTTTAGAGGATTCTAGAGCTAAAAGTTTTGTGGTTGTTTGCTAATACAGGTGAGTTTTTGAGAAGGGTTGGAGGTGAAAATCTCGTGGTTTTATGAGGAAAGTGTTTGGTTTGCGTGGGGTTTTTATTTGAGGAAAATCAGAAAGGTATAATCTGGTTTTGGAGCTAAAATCACTTGTGTAGAGAATTTTATAGCTGAAAAATTCGTGGTTGTTTGGTAGTACAGGTGAGATTTTTGAGAAGGGTTGGAGGTGAAAATCTCATGGTTTTATGAAGAAAGTGTTTGGTTTGTGTGGGATTTTCATTTGAGGAAAATCAGGAGGATGTAATCTGGTTTTGGAGCTAAAATTGCTTTTTTAGAGCTAAAAAATTTGGGGTTATTTAGTAATACAGGTGAAGTTTTTGGGAGGGGTTGGAGGTAAAAATCTCGTGGTTCTATGGAGAAAAGTGTTTGGTTTGTGTGGCATTCTCATTGAAGGGTAATGAGAAAGATATAGTCTGGTTTTGGAGCTAAAATCACTTGTGTAGAGGCTTTTAAAGCTAAAAGTTGTCTGGTTATTTGGTAGTACAGGTGAGTTTTTGAGAAGGGTTGGAGGTGAAAATCTCATGGTTTTATGAGGAAAGTGTTTGGTTTGCGTGGGATTTTTATTTGAGGAAAATCAGGAGGCTGTAATCTGGTTTTGGAGTTAAAATTGCTTGTGTAGAGGATTTTATAGCTGAAAAATTCGTGGTTGTTTGGTAGTACAGGTGAGATTTTGGGGAGGAGTTGGAGGTGAAAATCTCATGGTTTTATGAAGAAAATTTGGTTTGCGTGAGATTTTAATTTGAAGAAAATCAGGAGGATGTAATCTGGTTTTGAAGCTAAAATCGCTTTTATAGAGCTAAAAAATTTGGGGTTATTTGGTAGTACAGGTGAGATTTTGGGAAGAATTGGAGGTAAAAGTCTCGTGGTTCTGTGGAGGAGGGTTTTTGGTTAGCCTAAGATTTTCATTTGAGGAAAATCAGAAAGGTATAATCTGGTTTTGGAGTTAAAAATTCCTTGTTTAGAGGCTTTTAGAGCTAAAAAATTTGTGGTTATTTGGAGGAGAATGTCTGCTTTGTGCATGCTCTTATTTTAAGGAAAATCAGAAGGATATCACCTGTTTTGGTGGCTTCTAGAGCCTGAGTTTTAGAGCCCAAATTAATTGAGGGAGAATGTCTGATTTGCACATCCTCTTAATTTAAAGAAAATCAAAAGGATATTAACTGGTTTTGGATATTTTTGGAGCTAAAATTCACTGGGTTAATTGGAGGAGAATGTTTGATTTGCACGTGCTCTTGAGGAAAATGAGGAGGTTATAACCCCTTCCTGGAGGCTTTTAGAGCCCCAAACCCCTGGGTTAATTGAAGGAGAATTTCTGATTTGCATGTGCTCTTAATTAAGGAAAATTGAAAGGACATTACCTGGTTTTGGAGAGTTTTAGAGCCTGTGGGTTAATTAGAGGAGAACATCTCAAATCCAAATCCTGCATTTGATCCATAACCCAGCACTCACATTAAGTTACCTCAAATCTGGTTTGGGACTCTGGTAGGAAATATTATGGGAAAAATGCATTTAAAGGAGTGAAAATTATAAGATTTACTGAATGTAGCAGCTGCCTTCACTTCGGGCATGCTGAGTTGAACCATCCTTGGTGAAGGTGTTTGTAAAAGGGATCACGGTAGGGAATAGAACCGTTAACATAAAATAAAATATAAACTACAGGTCTCAGGGTTATTTTTCCCTGAGATTCTCCTTGGGGTTGCTGTTCCCAGAGTTAATCAGGTTTTCAGTCTTCTCTTTGCCCTGGGTGTTTCACACCAGAGGTGGAGACGACAAGCTGAGTCCCCAGTGCACATTTCCAGGGTTGTTTATTCTTTATTTCTTTATTATCTTAGTTCTTTTTCAGCTCTGCCCCTCCCTGGCAGGGAACCTTATCTCAGTTCTGTCCCAGCTCTGCAGGGCGTCCCCAGCAGGACTGGGTGGGTCAGAGAGCCCCTTCTGTACAGTACCCCTGACCCAAGCACTGTCCAAAATGAACTTTTTATTTACAGAATCATACCAATATTTATTACCTATGTTAACATGTCATTTCTACTCTAAACTAATCTCTAAAATCCAATCTTAGTTCTGTCCCAGCTCTGCAGGGCGGCCCCAGCAGGACTGGGCGGGTCAGAGAGCCCCTTATGTACAGTACCCCTGACCCAAGCACCGTCCAAAATGAACTTTTTATTTATAAAATTGTACCAATACCTACTACCTATGCTAACATGTCATTTCTACTCTAAACCAATCTCTAAAATCCAACTCAGCAGAAAATGGGGGACGAGAGCAAGAACAAGGAGCACAGGGGCCACTCCCCAATTCCTCCATCTTGTCTCTTCAGCCCCATATGCTAAGAATCCTAATTTCTATATTTATATTCTATAATAAACCATCCACTACTTATTTTAAATTCTTAGGATTTGTGATTCTTCCTGCATGTGAGTGTTCACTGCCATGGCAGGGATCAGAGTCAGTGTCCTCCTGGGATCTGTGTGGGTCTGACTGAGCCCCTGGACAGACCCCAGACCCCCCTGGACAGACCCCAGACCCCCCTGGACAGACCCCAGACCCCCTGGACAGACCCCAGACCCTCCTGGACAGACCCCAGACCCCCCTGGACAGACCCCAGACCCCCCTGGACAGATCCCAGACCCCCCTGGACAGACCCCAAACCCTCCAGGGCGGCCACAGGGATGTTCTAGACTCCAACATACAGGATTGGGATAAATGCAGGATTTTTCTTTGGTTTTTTTCCCCTCACCTGCTTTCTCCTGTTGTTTTTTACAGGCCATGCCAACGTTGATAGAGCTGATGAAGGATCCCAGCGTGGTGGTCAGGGACACGACGGCCTGGACTGTGGGCAGGATCTGTGAGATGCTGCCCGAGGCCGCCATCAATGACATTTACCTGGCACCACTGCTGCAGTGCCTGATGGAGGGGCTGAGCGCCGAGCCCAGGGTGGCCACCAACGTCTGCTGGGTGAGGAAATCCCCTGAACCCCACCAGGAATTCAAATCCAGTGAGAAAAACAACCCCTGGTGGATCTGGAAGGGTTTTGCCATCATCGAGTCTGGGTGTTCCCGCCAATGGTGACACTAAGTTGTGTTGGATTTCTGTGCTCATCCATGGATTTGGTGGGCAATTCCAGGGATTGGGAGTTCAGGCTCGCTACAGGCAGCTTGTGAAGGTGCCCGGGACTTTTTCCATGAAGGAAATTTCCTTAATATCCAGCCTGGACATTGCTTGAGATTGTTCGGTCTTGTCCGATCAAATCTCTCCCATTTCCCCTCACATCTCCCCCGTTTTCCCTCAAATCTCTTTTCCACTCACGTCTCTCCCCATTTTCCCTCACATCTCTCTCCCATTTTTCCCTCACATCTCTCCCATTTTTCCCTCATATCTCTCCCATTTTTCCCTCACATCTCTCCCATTTTTCCCTCACATCTCTCCCATTTTTCCCTCATATCTCTCCCATTTTCCCCTCACATCTCTCCCATTTTCCCCTCACGTCTCTCCCAATTTTTCCCCTCACGTCTCTCCTCATTTCCCCTCACATCTCTCCCATTTTTCCCCTCACATCTCTCCCATTTTTCCCCTCACATCTCTCCCATTTTTCCCCTCACATCTCTCCTCGTTTTTCCCTCACGTCTCTCCCCTTTTTTCCCTCAAATGTCATTTCCCCTCACGTCTCTCTCCATTTTCCCCTCACGTCTCTCCCCTTTTTCCCCTCATCTCTCCCCATTTTCCCCTCACATTTCTCTCCTTTTTCCCTCATATCTCTCCCATTTTTTCCTCACGTCTCTCCCCATTTTTCCCCTCACATTTCTCTCCTTTTTCCCTCATATCTCACCCATTTTCCCTCAAGCAGAGCCCTGCTCCCGCCTGGCTCCAGCCTCCTATCACGGTCTTTATTGAATATAAAGTAAAAAATATAAATGCAAATTAATATATAAAAGCATGCACACATATATTTATATATTATATATATATAATTTATATGTGTATATATTTATATTGTTTTCTTTATGTAATTTTCTATCTTTATCTTAATTATTTATATATTTATATGTTTTATATATTTCTATTTCATATTTCTATTATTTTCTATATTTATATGGGTTTACATATTTATATAGTTTAATATATTATATAAATTTTTGTGGGATTTTATATATTTACCCACACACACTTTAGTGAATTCCACAATTAATCCATGGCTTGCTGCCCCAGCAAACACTGGTTGACCCTTCAATTATCCCAGTTCTATTTTGTGGCTCTGGCAGGAAAAAAATAAAGGAAAAAAAGTGGAATTTTAGGAAAAAATAAAGGGAAAAAAGTGGAATTTTAGGAAAAAAATAAAGGGAAAAAAAGTGGAATTTTAGGAAAAAAATAAAGGAAAAAAAGTGGAATTTTAGGGAAAAAATGCTGATATTCACTGAGTGTAGAAGTTGTCTCTAGTCTGGGAATGCTGTGGGAACTGTCCCTGCTGTCATGGGGTTGAGAAAAGGGATTTTTGGATTAAGCTTTTTATTGAATTGCCTCGAGGCTCAAACCCAAACCTGCCCAGAAATAATTTGGGAAGCAGGATGGGATTTTTTTTCTTGATGTTTTGTGTGGTCTCCACGTCCCCACTGCCTTCCTGGAGCTGCTCCCTCAGACTGAGCTGGGGAGGAGGATTTTCCTGTCAAAACAATATCTACAAATGACACAATCCCTTTTTTCTACAATTCCACACTCATCAGCACAAAGGGGTTTTCCCTGCTCTGTTATCCTGGCAAAAATCCAGGTGGCTTTTGTCTCCTGATGATGAATCCTGGGTGTTTTTAGAGTAAAATTTTTTAAAAAAACAGGAAGCTTTTAGCTCCTCTCACCCACCTACAGCACAGTTAAGCTGCTCTGGAATTGTTCATCCTGCACACTTCTTAGTTTAGGGTGGGTTTGTTTGTTTTAATGGATTTTTGTGAGGATTTTGGAATGAAAACTGATGGCATCTGAATTTCTGGAGCTGTGAGGGTAGAAAACCAATGGATATTTTGTGTTCCAGGCCTTCTCCAGCCTTGCTGAAGCTGCCTATGAAGCTGCAGATGTGGCTGATGATCAGGAAGAACCAGCAACCTACTGCTTATCGTCCTCCTTTGAGCTGATAGTGCAGAAACTGCTGGAGACTGCAGACAGGTAAAACAACCTCTCCAAAAAGCCTTTTTACATTTATTTCCCACTCCACGCTCTAGGGCTCTTCTTGGCAGCTGAGATCTGGTGGTGGATTAAAGCATGGGTTTATTTGGTATGAAAAAAGAGGAATTAAGGGTGCAAATCCTAGGAAAACAGCTCTTTCTGCTGAATAATTTATCACAATTTTGTCCATATCTGGTTTTAGGAAGGCCAGGAGTGTCCCTTCTGTTTTCCTTTGAATTTCTCTCATTTTCCTTTGAATCTCCCCCATTTTCCTCCAATCTCCCCAGTTTCCTCTCACGTTTCCCTCATTTTCCCCTCACATTTCCCTCATTTCCCCCTCACTTTTCCCTCATTTCCCCCTCACTTTTCCCTCACTTTTCCCCTCACTTTTCCCCTCACTTTTCCCCTCACTTTTCCCCTCACTTTTCCCCTCACTTTTCCCCTCACTTTTCCCCTCACTTTTCCCCTCACTTTTCCCCTCACTTTTCCCCTCACTTTTCCCCTCACATTTTCCCCTCACATTTTCCCCTCACATTTTCCCCTCACATTTTCCCCTCACATTTTCCCCTCACATTTTCCCCTCACATTTTCCCCTCACATTTTCCCCCATTTTCCCCTCACATTTTCCCTCACATTTCCAAGTTTAACTCTGCAGTTTTAAGGCTCTGCAATTTTTATGCCATCACAAGACCCAGCTCCATTGGCTGCAGGGCCCCAGGATAATCAGGAATTGCAGCAGGACATAATCAGGGATCCCTTTTTGTTCTTTTTCCTGATTGTTTTTGTGTGGCTTCCATCCCTTCCCATCAGCTCCAGGTTCTCCCAGAAGAACCAAGGACCTACTTAATCTCCCATTCCCATCCCAGCTGAAACAGAAAATAAATGAGGCAAAATATTTTGCTCTCAGATGCAGGAAAAAAAAGGCTAAAATTCCACTTTTATGGTGGCTTGAAGGTCACATAAATCTGACAGCTCCAGGTTCAATCCCTGGATCAGCTCCATGGACTGATGGAGCCTTTTTGCTGCTGATTCTCCTTAAAAACCTTGTCCCAGTTGAAAATTTAAACTCTTTTCCTGTCTTCATTTCCATCCAGCCAGGAGTGATGGTCTGGCTAAAGGCTCTGGAGCCCATCAATCACCTCAGGTGCCTTAATTTCAAATTTCACACCCTCAGAGGTGTCTGGGGAGGGGCTCTGAAGTGCTGCTCACCTGACACCAACTCCGAGGCTCCTTCTGGCCCCCTCTCCTCGTTGTGAAAATCATTTTAAAAACCGAAAATCATTAAAAAGAAATGTGACAGAAGTGGCTTCACAAATTCCCTTTATTTCAAGGCTTTCAAGTAGCTCCTGTTTTGTCACAGCACTCAAATGGAGCTGTTGCTGGTTTACTAAAATTAAAAAAAAATCTGTTTCCAAGCACTGGGAGCTGCAAATCTTCCTCCTTCTGTTGCAGACCTGATGGACACCAGAATAACTTGAGGAGTTCTGCCTATGAATCCCTGATGGAAATAGTAAAAAACAGTGCCAAGGACTGTTATCCTGCTGTCCAAAAAACCACCCTGGTCATCATGGAGAGGCTCCAGCAAGTGCTACAGATGGAGGTGGGTAAATCCTGATTTAAAACAGGGAAATTTTGGCTGCTCTATCCCTGGGAGTGTCCAAACCCAGGGATGGTGGGAGGTGTCCCTGCCCATGGGAATAGGATGAGATTTAAGGTCCCAAACTACTCAAAAGTTCTATATTTAGCTTTTTCACAGCCCCCATGCTCTGAGATCTGAAAAGAACAAATATTTCAAGTACAACCTGGCTCTCCCTGGAGCTGCCAGGATCCTCTTCACACGCGGGGTTTTGTTCTTGTTTCAGTCTCACATCCAGAGCACCTCAGACAGAATCCAGTTCAACGATCTCCAGTCCCTCCTCTGTGCTACTCTCCAGGTAAATTCCTCCCTCCTGGGTTTGTTGTGGGAATAAAGTGATTTTTGAAGCGTTTTTGTGCACCTGAAGCTCCAACCTCAGCTCCTGCTGCTGAGAATTGAATGAAAAAAGTGGATTTTTGATCCCAGCTGACACGTGGGAGGTGATGCCAGGTTCAGAAGTCTCTAAGTTGTGCTCTAGTGACAAAATTCAGGGCAATATGACTCAAAAGAACATTTCTGGGGATTTTATAAAAGATTGTCTGTGCTGTCAGATCAGTTCTTGGGTTAGCTACAGCCTCAACAGTCTCACAGACAACAACAACAAAAAATCCCTCATGGCTTTGATTCCTTCATCTGCATCTTGTGCTTGGTCCTGCTGATCCAAATGGCACCAATTAAAATGTTCTGAGTGTCCTCAGAATTCCCAATTAAACATCTGCTAATGAGCAGGAGCCAGTGCAGTGCTTACTTTAAAACCACTGAGTAAAACTCAGCAAAAGGGCTTTTTTCAGTATTAAAAAAATCAAATCTATTGTTCTTTTACCTAATTTTTGTTGTTGTGTTGCTGGAAATACATCCAGCAGAGGAAAAACATTTGTTAATATTTAAAATTAAGTGAGAAAAATCCCATCCCTGGAAGGAACAAATTGTTTTCATGGAATGTGTTCCTGTCCATGGAATTTGGGGATTTTTAAACTCCCTTTCCACCCAAATCATCCTGTAATTCCATAAATCAAGTCTTAATTATATAAACAGCCCAAGTCCATCTTTGTGGAGTGAAAAGTTAAACTTTAAATAATTACTTTCCTCTGGAAATTATGGATTTTTTTTTCTTTTCCTGGGAATTGCTGTATTGTAACCACTTCAAGCATTTCTAACTTTAATTCAGAAGCCAAACTCAGCTACAACCCCCTACAAGCTCAGCTGCGAAAGAAAATAAAAAGGATTTCATTATTATTGTTTATTTAATAGGCTAAATTTGGGCTGGTCACATTTAATTCCAGCTTACAAATGGCAAAGCTTTGAGAACAGCCTATGCAGCAGGAAAGAGAAATTCAGCTGGAAAATCTGAATGCAGCCAAATGAACAGGACTTTGCAGCCACAAAAGCAGATTTTTTTTGCAGTGAAAGGGTTCAAACAGCAGCTCTTTCATCTTTCCCACAGCTCCCAGGGGTGTGGGAACGCTTTATCTCTGGGATGAGCACTGATTTTTGCCTGTTTTCTGTGATTTTTCCCTCAGAACATTCTGGGGAAGGTGCAGCTGTGGGAATGCTCTACCTGTGGGATTAGCTGTGATTTTTTGCCTGTTTTCCACAATTTTTACCTCAGAAACTGCAGCTCCCAGGGGTGTGGGGATGCTTTACCTGTGGGATGAGCAGTGATTTTTACCTGTTTTCTGTGATTTTTCCCTCAGAAACTGCAGCTGAAGGTGCAGCTGTGGGAATCCTTTATCTGTGGGGTGAACAGTGATTTTTGCCCGTTTTCTGTGATTTTTCCCTCAGAAACTGCAGCTCCCAGGGGTGTAGAAATGCTTTACCTGTGGGGTGAGCTGTGATTTTTACCCATTTTCCATGATTTTTCCCTCAGAACGTGCCGCAGAAGATGGAGCTCCCAGGGGTGTGGGAATGCTTTACCTGCAGGATGAGCAGTGATTTTTGCCCTTTTTCCACGATTTTTCCCTCAGAACATTCTGCGGGAAGAGCAGCTCTGGGAATGCTCTACCTGTGGGATTAGCAGTGATTTTTTGCCCATTTTCCCTGATTTTTACCTCAGAAACTGCAACTCCCAGGGGTGTAGGAATGCTTTACCTTTGGGACAAACACTGATTTTTGCCCATGTTCCACAATTTTTCCCTCAGAACATTCTGCGAGAAGAGCAGCTCTGGGAATGCTCTACCTGTGGGATTAGCAGTGATTTTTTGCCCATTTTCCATGATTTTTACCTCAGAAACTGCAGCTCCCAGGGGTGTGGGAATGCTTTACCTTTGGGACAAACAGTGATTTTTGCCCGTTTTCCACGATTTTTCCCTCAGAACATTCTGTGGAAAGTGCAGCTGTAGGAATGCTCTACCTGTGGGATTAGCTGTAATTTTTTTTGCCATTTTCCATGATTTTTCCCTCAGAAACTGCAGCTCCCAGGGGTGCAGAAATGCTTTACCTGCAGGATGGGCAGTGATTTTTACCTGTTTTCCACAATTTTTCCCTCAGAACATTCTGTGGAAGGTGCAGCACCAGGGCTATGGGAATGTTGGGATGAACAGTGATTTTTGCCCATTTTCCATGATTTTTCCCTCAGAAACTGCAGCTCCCAGGTGTGTAGGAATGCTTTACCTGCAGGATGAGCAGTGATTTTTACCCATTTTCCACAATTTTTCCCTCAGAACATTCTGTGGAAGGTGCAGCACCAGGGCTATGGGAATGTTAGGATGAACAGTGATTTTTTGCCCATTTTCCATGAATTTTACCTCAGAAACTGCAGCTCCCAGGGGTGTAGGAATGCCTTACCTTTGGGACAAACAGTGATTTTTGCCCGTTTTCCACAATTTTTCCCTCAGAACATGCTGTGGAAGGTGCAGCTGTGGGAATGCTCAACCTATGGGAGTAGCTATAATTTTTTTTGCCCATTTTCCACGATTTTTCCCTCAGAAACTGCAGCTCCCAGGGGTGTGGGAATGCCTTACCTTTGGGACAAACAGTGATTTTTACCCATTTTCCACAATTTTTCCCTCAGAACGTTCTGTGGAAGTTGCAGCACCAGGGCTATGGGAATGTTAGGATGAACAGTGATTTTTTGCCCATTTTCCACAATTTTTCCCTCAGAATGTTCTGTGGAAATTGTACCTGTGGGAATGCTGTACCTGTGGGATTAGCTGTGACTGTTTTTGCCCATTTTCCATGATTTTTCCCTCAGAAACTGCAGCCCCCAGAGGTGCAGAAATGCCTTACCTTTGGGACAAACACTGATTTTTACCCTTTTTCCATAATTTTTCCCTCAGAACGTGCTGCGGAAGGTGCAGCACCAGGACGCGCTGCAGATCTCGGACGTGGTGATGGCGTCGCTGCTCAGAATGTTCCAGAGCACGGCCGGCTCCGGGGGCGTGCAGGAGGACGCCCTCATGGCCGTCAGCACCCTGGTGGAAGGTCAGCAACGGGCTGGGAACACCCAGGGATGGGGTTGGATCCAGGAATTTTGGGCAATGTGGTGAAAAATGTTATTTATTGCTGGGTGGTGTGGGGAAGGGGGGAGTTCTCCGTCCCTGGAAATGTCCGAGGCTGGAGCAACCTGGGATAGTGGAAAATGTCACTTTAATGTTCCCTTCAACCCAAGAAATCCTGAGATTCTGAAATCCAAACCACTTTAGAGCATGGAATTTCGTTTTCTTGTATTTTCTTGCTGTTTTCCTGCGAAAAATGTGGGTAAAGCAGTAAAGGAGAGCTGGGGGTGTTCACAAGGCCAGGTTGGACAGGGCTTGAAGCAATTTGAAATAATGGAAAATGTCACTTTAATGTCCCCTTCAACCCAAGAAATCCTGAGATTCTGAAATCCAAACCAATTTAGAGCATGGAATTTCCTTTTCTTGTATTTTCTCATTATTTCTAAGGAAAAATGTGGATAAAGCAGTAAAGAAGAGCTGAGGGTGTTCACATGCATGAAGTGTCTGAGGCCAGGTTGGACAGGGCTTGAAGCAATTTGAGACAGTGGAAAATGTCACTTTAATGTCCCCTTCAACCCAAGAAATCCTGGGATTCTGAAATCCAGACCAAGTTAGAGCATGGAATTTGGGTTTCTTTTATTTTCTTATTGTTTGCTGCAAAAAATGTGGATAAAGCAGTAAAGGAGAGCTGGGGGTGTTCACAAGGCCAGGTTGGACAGGGCTTGAAGCAATTTGAGATAATGGAAAATGTCACTTTAATGTCCCTTTCAACCCAAGAAATCCTGGGATTCTGAAGTCTAAACCATCTTGGAGCATGGAATTGTGGTCTGGTATATTTTCTTATTACTTCCAATAAAAATTTGGGAATTTATCCAGGAGGATCTGGATAATTTCACTGTTCTCAGTTGTCGGATGATTAATTTTCACTGGGTTTGGATGGAATTTCTGCGATATCTGATTTGATAATTATGACAAATGCCACAAAATGGGATTTTCCTTTTCACTGGAATGTTTTCCCTGTACAGTCCTGGGTGGAGAATTCCTGAAGTACATGGATGCCTTCAAACCTTTCCTTGGGATTGGGCTGAAAAATTACGCTGAGTACCAGGTATGGATCCTTCCTCTGCCTTTATCCAGGGAAATTGTGGCTGAATTTTCCAGGGCCAGGTTTGGATGAGTTTTGGGATAGTGAAAAGCATCCTTGCCCATCTATTGGGGTCACTTCCAACCCAAACAATCCCAGAATTCTAAAATCCAAATCACCTCAGAGCGCAGAATTTTGGTTTTTTATATTTTCTTAGTTACTTCCAAGGAAAAGGGTGGATAAAGCAGCAAATTTCCCTTGGAATGCCAAATCCTGGTGCCCTCCTGGGAAATTTGGAGGGTTTTTTTCCCAGCCCAAATCCTGGCTGGGATTTCTCCTTGGAATATCAAATCCTGATGGCCTCCATGGGGTGAAACTCTGGAATTTGGAGGTTTTTTCCTCAAATCCTGGCTGGGATTTCCCTTTGGAAACTGTGGAGTTTGGAGTTCTTTTTCCAGCCCAAATCCTAGCTGGGATTTCCTCTTGGAATATCAAATCCTGACTGGGATTTCTCCTTGGTGGAGTTCTTTTTCCAGCCCTAGCTGGGATTTTGGAGTTTTTTTCCAGCCCAAATCCTGGCTGTGACTTTCCCTTGGAAACTGGAATTTGGAGGTGTTTTTCCAGCCCAAATCCTAGCCCCCAAATTCCAGGGTGTGATCCCAAATTCCCAGGGATGATCCAAAATTCCCTGGTGTGACCCCAAATTCCGGGGTGTGATCTCAAATTCCAGGGTGTGATCCCAAATTCCCGGGGATGATCCCAAATTCCCAGAGATGACCCCAAATTCCCAGGGATGATCCCAAAGTTCCCGGGTGTGACCCCGAATTCCCAGGGATGACCCCAAATTCCCAGGGATGCTCCCAAATTCCCAGGGATGATCCCAAATTCCCAGGGATGATCCCAAATTCCCGGGGATGCTCCCAAATTCCCAGGGATGACCCCAAATTCCGGGTATGACCCCAAATTCCCGGGGATGCTCCCAAATTCCCAGGGATGATCCCAAATTCCCAGGGATGCTCCCAAAGTCCCAGGGATGACCCCAAAGTCCCAGGGATGACCCCAAAGTCCCAGGGATGCTCCCAAATTCCCAGGGATGACCCCAAATTCCCAGGGATGATCCCAAATTCCCAGGGATGCTCCCAAATTCTGGGGTGTGACCCCAAATTCCTGGGATGACCCCAAATTTTGGGGTGTGACCCCAAATTCCCAGGGATGCTCCCAAATTCCCAGGGATGCTCCCAAATTCCCAGGGATGCTCCCAAATTCCCAGGGATGACCCCAAATTCCCCGGGATGCTCCCAAATTCCCGGGGATGATCCCAAAGTCCCAGGGATGACCCCAAAGTCCCAGGGATGCTCCCAAATTCCCAGGGATGACCCCAAATTCCCAGGGATGACCCCAAATTCCCAGGGATGATCCCAAATTCCCAGGGATGCTCCCAAATTCTGGGGTGTGACCCCAAATTCCCGGGGATGCTCCCAAATTCCCAGGGATGATCCCAAATTCCCGGGGATGCTCCCAAATTCCCAGGGATGACCCCAAATTCCCGGGGAGTGATCCCAAATTCCCAGGGATGCTCCCAAATTCCCGGGGATGCTCCCAAATTCCCGGGGATGATCCCAAAGTCCCAGGGATGATCCCAAATTCCGGGGAGTGACCTCAAAGTCCCAGGGATGACCCCAAATTCCGGGGAGTGACCCCAAAGTCCCAGGGATGATCCCAAATTCCCAGGGATGCTCCCAAATTCCCAGGGATGACCCCAAATTCCCGGGGAGTGATCCCAAATTCCCAGGGATGACCCCAAATTCCCAGGGATGACCCCAAATTCCCCGGGATGACCCCAAATCCCTCCTGGAGCTGACCCTGCTCCGTTGCAGGTCTGCCTGTCGGCGGTGGGGCTGGTGGGGGACCTGTGCCGGGCGCTGCAGTCCAACATCCTCCCCTTCTGCGACGAGGTGATGCAGCTGCTCCTGGAGAACCTGGGGGTGAGTGGGAGATTCCCGAGTAACACTCGGGCTGCAGGCGCTTCCCAGGGGAGTGGGAGGTGGGAGAAGGGAAGGAAAAGTGGGAGGAATTCGCCGGGAATTCGTCTCGTGTTTGGTTTGAACGGCGGCCAGGAGGTACCGGGGGCAAAGGGATTTGGGTTGTGAGGGAGTGTCTTGTTTGTCAGCTTCCTGAATTCCTGGATTTTGAATAAATTCATTCTTGAATTCCTCCTGAATTCCTCCTGAATTCCTTCCTCTCTCCCACTCTGTCTCTCCCTCCCTCTCTTCCTTTCTGAATTCCCTGCTGAATTCCCTCCTGAATTCCCTCCTGAATTCCCTCCTGAATTCCCTCCTGAATTCCCTCCTGAATCCCCTCCTGAATACCCTCCTGAATTCCCTCCTGAATCCCCTCCTGAATTCCCTCCTGAATTAATTCCAAATTCCTGCTGAATTCTCTCCTGAATTCCCTCCTGAATTCCCTCCTGAATCCCCTCCTGAATTAATTCCAAATTCCTTCTGAATTCCCTCCTGAATCCCCTCCTGAATTAATTCCAAATTCTTTCCTTACTTCCAAATTCCCCCCTTTCTCCTTCCCTTCCTCCCTTCCTCTTGAATTCCTTCTGAATTCTGAATCCCATCCTTCCCAACTCCTTTCTTCCTTCTGAATTCCTCCCTTCGTTTTCCTCCCTTTTCCTCCCTCTCTCTCCCACATTCCTTTGACATTTCCAGCCATTTCCCACCCCTTCCACTGGACAAACACCCCGAACCATCCCACCCAAACCCCGTGGTGCAGCTTGAGCCCATTCCCTCTTTCCCTTTCCCCCTTCCCACGCTGATCCAGGACCCTTTTGGTGTTGGATTCTAGAACATTCCTGTGGCCACCCTGGAGGGTCTGAGCCCGGACAGGGGGTCTGGGGTCTGTCCCAGGGGCTCAGGCAGCCTCACACAGAGCCCAGGAGGGCACTGCCTCTGATCCCTGCCATGGCAGTGAATGCCCACAGTGTGTGGAGAATCACAAGCTGGGAGAATTCAAAATAAGCAGTAGTTAGTTTATCACAGAGTGTAAATGTAGAATTTAGGATTTTTAGTGTATGGGGTTAGAGAGAAAATGGAGGAATTGGGGAGTGGCCCCTGTGCTCCTTGTTCTTGTTCTTTTCCCCCATTTTCTGCTGAGTTGGATTTTAGAGATTGGTTTAGAGTAGAAATGACAGGTTAGCATAGGCAGTAAATATTGGTATGATTCTGTAAATAAAAAGTTCATTTTGGACAGTGCTTGGGTCAGGGGTACTGTACAGAAGGGGCTCTCTGACCCACCCAGTCCTGCTGGGGACGCCCTGCAGAGCTGAGACAGAACTGATAGATAATTAAGAATAAACTTGATAGAATAATTACGAATAGCTTGATAACACGAACTGCTGGACTCAGCTTGTCATCTCTGGCTTGGGTGTGAAACACTTGGGGCAAAGAGAAGCCTGAAAACCTGATTAACCTGGGGAACAGCAACCCAGAGGAAACTCCCAGGGAACAGCAACCCTGGGGGAACCCTGAGCACCTTGGGGAACACCAACCCCGAGGAGAATCTCAGGGAAAGTTAACGCTGAGATTTTGGGATGCTTTAATTGCAGAATGAGAACGTTAACGCTGAGATTTTGGGCTGCTTTAATTGCAGAATGAGAACGTTAACGCTGAGATTTTGGGCTGCTTTAATTGCAGAATGAGAACGTTAACGCTGAGATTTTGGGCTGCTTTAATTGCAGAATGAGAACGTTAACGCTGAGATTTTGGGCTGCTTTAATTGCAGAATGAGAACGTTAACGCTGAGATTTTGGGCTGCTTTAATTGCAGAATGAGAACGTTAACGCTGAGATTTTGGGATGCTTTAATTGCAGAATGAGAACGTTAACGCTGAGATTTTGGGATGATTTTCGGAAGTTTAAATTGCAGAATGAGAACGTTAACGCTGAGATTTTTGATGCTTTAATTGCAGAATGAGAACGTTAACGCTGAGATTTTTGATGCTTTAATTGCAGAATGAGAACGTTAACGCTGAGATTTTGGGATGTTTGAATTAACGCTGAGATTTTGGGATGCTTTAATTAACGCTGAGATTTTTGATGCTTTAATTGCAGAATGAGAACGTGCACAGGTCGGTGAAGCCGCAGATCCTGTCCGTGTTTGGGGACATCGCCCTGGCCATCGGCGGCGAGTTCAAGAAGTACCTGGACGTGGTGCTCAACACCCTCCAGCAGGCGTCCCAGGCACAGGTGGACAAGGTGAGCTGTCCCCAAGCCCTGGGGACATCCCCAGGCTCTCATCAGGATGCCTGGAACAGAGTTAAGGGAATAAAAAAGTATTTGTTATATCCGTATATTTATTATGTCCTTATATTTGTTATATCCTTATATTTGTTATATTCTTATATTAATTATATCCTTATATTTGTTATATCCTTATATTTATTATATCCTTATATTTGTTATATCCTTATATTTGTTATATCCTTATATTTATTATATTTATATCATAATTATATATTATGTTTTATAATATTATATATTTATAATATATAAGATATATTTAATATATACTATATATTTATAATATATAGTATATATAATATATAAATATATTTATAATATATAGTAATTATATATATAATAATTTGTTATATTTATATATATTTATATCTATTATATATCCTTATATTTATTATATCTGTATATTTATTATATCCTTATATTTATTATATTTATATCATAATTATATATTATGTTTTATAATACTGTATGCATATAATATATAATATATATTTAATATATGTTATAAATTTATAATATATAATAATTATTCTATAATTATTTATTATATTTATATATATACCTATTATATATCCTTATATTTATTATATTTTATAATAATATATATTTATAATATATAATATATATTTAATATATGTTATAAATTTATAATATATAATAATTATTCTATAATTATTTATTATATTTATATATACCTATTATATATCCTTATATTTATTATATTTATATAATAATTATATATTATATTTTATAATAATATATATTTATGATATATAATGTATATTTAATATATAAGGAGACATATAATATAAAATATAATATATAACTATATAATACACAATATAATATATAACTATATAATCCATGAGGAGAACTTGCAAACACTTTATGTGAAATTCAAAGTGCTACACTGACAGAAAATAAAACAAATAAAAGCTGAGTTGTCCTTCCCTCCAAAAGGATTATTTTATCTACCTGCACTGGATTATTTTTAGATTTATATTTAGATTTTTATAGATTACTAACCACAAAATAATCTATAGGAGGAGACCTATAATATACAATATAATATATAACTATATAATATACAATATAATATATAACTATATAATACACAATATAATATATAACTGTATAATATACAATATAATATATAACTGTATAATATACAATATAATATATAACTATATAATATACAATATAATATATAACTATATAATATACAATATAATATATAACTATATAATACACAATATAATACATAACTATATAATATACAATATAATATATAACGATATAATCCATGAGGAGAACTTGCAAACGCTTTATGTGAAATTCAAAGTGCTACACTGACAGAAAATAAAACAAATAAAAGCTGAGTTGTCCTTCCCTCCAAAAGGATTATTTTATCTACCTGCACTGGATTATTTTTAGATTTATATTTAGATTTTTATAGATTACTAACCACAAAATAATCTCTAGGAGGAGACCTACAATACACAATATAATATATAACTATATAATATACAATATAATATATACCTGTATAATATACAATATAATATATAACTATATAATATACAATATAATATATAACTATATAATATACAATATAATATATAACGATATAATCCATGAGGAGAACTTGCAAACACTTTATGTGAAATTCAGAGTGCTACACTGACAGAAAATAAAACAAATAAAAGCTGAGTTGTCCTTCCCTCCAAAAGGATTATTTTGTCTACCTGCACTGGATTATTTTTAGATTTATATTTAGATGTTTATAGATTACTAACCACAAAATAATCTCTAGGAGGAGACCTATAATACACAGTATAATATATAACTATATAATACACAATATAATATATAACTATATAATACACAATATAATATATAACTATATAATACACAATATAAGAGATAACTATATAATACACAATATAATATATAACTATATAATATACAATATAATATATAACTATATAATACACAATATAATATATAACTATATAATCCATGAGGAGAACTTACAGACACTTTCTGTGAAATTCAGAGTGCTACACTGACAGAAAATAAAACAAATAAAATCAGAGTTGTCCTTCCCTCCTAAAGGATTCTTTTGTCTACCTGCACTGGATTATTTTTAAATTTATATTTAGATGTTTATAGATTACTAACCACAAAATAATCTGTCGGAGGAGACCTATAATACACAATATAATATATAACTATATAATACACAATATAATATATAACTATATAATCCATGAGGAGAACTTGCAAACACTTTATGTGAAATTCAGAGTACTACACTGACAGAAAATAAACCAAATCAAACCAGAGTTGTCCCTCCGTGTGTTGCAGTCCGACTATGACATGGTGGATTACCTGAACGAGCTGCGCGAGGGCTGCCTGGAGGCCTACACGGGAATCATCCAGGGGCTGAAGGGAGACCAGGAGAACGTGCACCGTGAGTGCCCCGGGGCTGGGGGAGCCTGGCACCTCTGCCTGTGAGCCACGGAGCCACAGCCACACATTTCTAGGGTGTTTGGAGCCCTTTTGGTGGAGAAATATTCCCAAATATCTGATACCGAGCCTCCTTTTGGGGTTGTCACATTCATGGGCACCTTCCCTTCCCTTCCCTTCCCTTCCCTTCCCTTCCCTTCCCTTCCCTTCCCTTCCCTTCCCTTCCCTTCCCTTCCCTTCCCTTCCCTTCCCTTCCCTTCCCTTCCCTTCCCTTCCCTTCCCTTCCCTTCCCTTCCCTTCCCAAACCTTCCCAAACCTTCCCAAACCTTCCCAAACCTTCCCAAACCTTCCCAAACCTTCCCAAACCTTCCCAAACCTTCCCAAACCTTCCCAAACCTTCCCAAACCTTCCCAAACCTTCCCAAACCTTCCCAAACCTTCCCAAACCTTCCCAAACCTTCCCTTCCCAAACCTTCCCTTCCCAAACCTTCCCAAACCTTCCCTTCCCAAACCTTCCCAAACCTTCCCAAACCTTCCCAAACCTTCCCAAACCTTCCCAAACCTTCCCTTCCCAAACCTTCCCTTCCCAAACCTTCCCTTCCCAAACCTTCCCTTCCCAAACCTTCCCTTCCCAAACCTTCCCTTCCCAAACCTTCCCAAACCTTCCCAAACCTTCCCAAACCTTCCCTTCCCTTCAAATCAGTGTCACCTCCAAACCACAGACCCCAGTGCCGCAGCCACATGATTTTTGGCATTTATAACCCTTCTGGTGGAGAAATATTCCTAAATATCTGATACCAAACCTCCTTTTGGGGTTGTATCTGTGAGCACATCCCTTCAGATCAGCCAGTCAGTGTCACCTCCAAAGCACGGACCCCATTGCCACAGCCACGCTGTTCTGGGGTGTTTAGAACCCTTTTGGTGGAGAAATATTCCCAAATATCTGATACCAAACCTCCTTTTGGTGTTGTCACATCCCTGAGCACATCCCTTCAAATCAGTTTCACCTCCAAACCCCAGTGCCACATCCACGTGTTTTGGGCATTTAGAACCCTTTTGGTGGAGAAATATTCCCAAATATCTGATACAAACCTTCCTGAGTCTCCTTTTGGGGTTGTCCCATCCCTGCTCCTTCCCTTCCTTCAAAATCATCCCGTGTCACCTCCAAACCACATCCCCTTTTTTTCCCATTTTTTTCCCTGAATTATCTTTTTTCTTCTGAGTTCCCTTTTTCCCCCATAGTCTTGTTTTTTCCCTGAGTTCCCTTTTTTCCCTGAATTCCCCAAATCCCCTTTTTTTTCCCCTGAATCCCCTTTTTGCCTCTGAATTCCTTTCCCTTTCTCCTCCTGAATTCCTTTCCCTTTTTCCCCCTTAATTCCTTTCCCTTTTTCCCCCGAATTCCTTTCCCTTTCTCCCCCTGAATTCCTTTCCCTTTTCCCCCTGAATCCCCTTTTACCCCCTGAATTCCTTTCCCTTTTCCCCCTGAATTCCTTTCTCCTTTTCCCCCTGAATTCCTTTCCCTTTCTCCCCCTGAATTCCTTTCCCTTTTTCCCCCTGAATTCCTTTCCCTTTTCCCCCTGAATCCCCTTTTATCCCCATTTAATTCCCACTGCCCCATTCCTTGGACATTTCCAGGGATCCAGGAATTCCCCCGAGCCTCTTTCTTTCCCTGAATTCCTTTCCCTTTTTCCCCTGAATTCCTTTCCCTTTTCCCCCTGAATTCCTTTCCCTTTTATCCTGAATTCCTTTCCCTTTTCCCCCTGAATCCCCTGTTATCCCCATTTAATTCCCACTGCCCCATTCCTTGGACATTTCCAGAGATCCAGGAATTCCCCCGAGCCTCTTTCTTTCCCTGAATTCCTTTCCCTTTTTCCCCTGAATCCCCTTTTTCCCCCTTAATTCCTTTCCCTTTTTCCCCCTGAATTCTTTTCCCTTTTTCCCCCTGAATTCCTTTCCCTTTTCCTCCTGAATTCCTTTCCCTTTTCCCCCTGAATCCCCTTTTATCCCCCTTTAATTCCCACTGCCCCATTCCTTGGACATTTCCAGGGATCCAGGAATTCCCCCGAGCCTCTTTCTTTCCCTGAATTCCTTTCCCTTTTCCCCCTGAATTCCTTTCCCTTTTTCCCCCTGAATTCTTTTCCCTTTTTTCCCCTGAATTGCTTTCCCTTTTCCCCCTGAATTCCTTTCCCTTTTCCCCCCTGAATTCATTTCCCTTTTCCCTCTGAATCCCCTTTTATCCCCCTTTAATTCCCACTGCCCCATTCCTTGGACATTTCCCCTTTCTCCCCTTGAATTCTTTCCCTTTTCCCCCCTGAATTCCTTTCCCTTTTCCCCCCTGAATTCCTTTCCCTTTTCCCCCTGAATTCCTTTCCCTTTTCCCCCTGAATCCCCTTTTATCCCCATTTAATTCCCACTGCCCCATTCCTTGGACATTTCTCCTTTCTCCCCCTGAATTCCTTTCCCTTTTACCCCCTGAATTCCTTTCCCTTTTTCCCCCTGAGTTCCTTTCCCTTTTCCCCCTGAATCCCCTTTTATCCCCCTTTAATTCCCACTGCCCCATTCCTTGGACATTTCTAAGGATCCAGAAATTCCCCCCAAGCCTCCTTTGGGTTCATCACATCCCTCACATCAGAAAACACCAAAACCCCCCCCAAAAAAACCCCCCTCACCCCCTCCCCTCCCAGCTCATCCATTCCCGCTGTGCTCCAGCTAATTTTGGGAACACAAATCACCCATCCAGGAATTCCCAGCTCTGATTTTGCTTTTCCCCCTGCAGCTGACGTGATGCTGGTGCAGCCCAGGGTGGAATTTATCCTGTCCTACATCGACCACATCGCGGGGGACGAGGATCACACGGACGGCGTGGTGGCCTGCGCCGCCGGCCTCATCGGGTGAGGCCTCCCTGCTCCTCTTTTACCAGGAAAAATCCTGCAATCGGCCCTTTTTCCCCTTCCTGTCTGAAGTTTTATTAGTGGCAGTTCAGTTTTTTAGTGACAGTTTAGTTTTTTAGGGTTTTTTGTGTCGGTTTTGGGGTTCAGCTCAAGGAGTGAAGTGATTCTGCAGCGGAGAAAATCATCACAAAAAATCCCAGATTTGGGATTTTTCCAGGAGTTCAGGAACTAAATATCCTGATCCTTAGGGAAGAGAGGAAACCAGGCTGAAATCCTGGAATTTGCCCTTTTTCCCCTTCCTGTCTGAAGTTTTTTTAGTGGCAGTTCAGTTTTTTAGGGTTTTAGTGTCATTTTTGGGGTTGGGGTTTGGGGTTTGGCTCAAGATGTGAAGCGATTCTGCAGGTGAGAAAGTTGTCACAAAAAAATCCCCTCATCCTTAGGGAAGAGAGGAAATCAGGTTGAAATCCTGGAATTTGCCCTTTTTCCCTGCCTGCCTCAAGGTTTTTTAGTGGCAGTTTAATTTTTTAGTGGCAGTTTAGTTTTTTAGGTTTTTTGTGTCGGTTTTGGGGTTCGGCTCAAGGTGTGAAGCGATTCTGCAGGGGGGAAAGTTGTCTCAGAAATCCCAGATTTGGGATTTTTCAAGAAGTTCAGAACCAAAAAAATTCCTCATCCTTAGGGAACAGAGGAAACCAGGTTGAAATCCTGGAATTTGCCCTTTTTTCCCTGCCTGTCTCGAGTTGTTTTAGTGGCAGTTTAGTTTTTTAGTGGCAGTTCAGTTTTTTAGGTTTTTTAGTGTCAGTTTTGGGGTTTGGCTCAAGGAGCGAAGCGATTCTGCAGCGGAGAAAATCACCACAAAAAATCCCAGATTTGGGATTTTTCCAGGAGTTTAGGAACTAAATATCCTGATCCTTAGGGAAGAGAGGAAACCAGGCTGAAATCCTGGAATTTGCCCTTTTTCCCTTCTGTCTGAAGTTTTATTAGTGTCAGTTCAGTTTTTTAGGGTTTTTGTGTCATTTTTGGGGTTGGGGTTTGGGGTTCAACTCGAGATGTGAAGCGATTCTGCAGGTGGGAAAGTTGTCACAAAATTCCCCTCATCCTTAGGGAACAGAGGAAGGCAGGTTGAAATCCTGGAATTTGCCCTTTTTTCCCTGCCTGCCTCGAGTTTTTTTAGTGGCAGTTTCGTTTTTTAGGTTTTTTAGTGTCGGTTTTGGGGTTCAGCTCAAGGTGTGAAGCGATTCTGCAGCGGAGAAAATCATCACAAAAAATCCCAGATTTGGGATTTTTCCAGGAGTTTAGACCCAAAAAAATACCTCATCCTTAGGGAAGAGAGGAAACCAGGCTGAAATCCTGGAATTTGCCCTTTTTCCCCTTCCTATCTGAAGTTTTTTTAGTGTCAGTTCAGTTTTTTAGGGTTTTAGTGTCATTTTTGGGGTTGGGGTTTGGGGTTTGGCTCAAGATGTGAAGCGATTCTGCAGGTGAGGGATGAGGTGAGAAAGCTGTCGCAGAAATCCCAGATTTGGGATTTTTCCAGGAGTTTAGGAACTAAATATCCTGATCCTTAGGGAACAGAGGAAACCAGGCTGAAATCCTGGAATCTGCCCTTTTTCCCCTTCCTGTCTGAAGTTTTTTTAGTGTCAGTTCAGTTTTTTAGGGTTTTAGTGTCATTTTTGGGGTTGGGGTTTGGGGTTTCCCTCAAGGTGTGAAGCGATTCTGCAGGTGAGAAAATCACAAAAAATGCCAGATCTGGGATTTCTCTAGGAATTTAGAACCAAAAAAATCCCCTCATCCTTAGGGAAGAGAAAAAGCCAAGATGAAATCCTGGAATCTGCCGTTTTCCCCTGCCTGTCTGAAGTTTTTTTAGTGGCAGTTTCGTTTTTTAGTGGCAGTTTCGTTTTTTAGGGTTTTTAGTGTCAGTTTTGGGGTTCAGCTCAAAGAGTGAAGTGATTCTGCAGCGGAGAAAATCATCACAAAAAATCCCAGATTTGGGATTTTTCCAGGAGTTTAGACCCCAAAAAATACCTCATCCTTAGGGAACAGAGAAAACCAGGCTGAAATCCTGGAATAACCAGATTGAAATCTTGGAATCTGCCCTTTTCCCTGCCTGCCTCAAGTTTTTTGTGTCATTTTTGGGGTTGGAGTTTGGGGTTTGTCTCAAGGTGTGAAGGATTCTGCAGGTGAGAAAGTTGTCACAAAAAAATCCCCTCATCCTTAGGGAAGACAAGAAATCAGGTTGAAATCTTGGAATAACCAGATTGAAATCTTGGAATCTGCACTTTTCCCTGCCTGTCTGAAGTTTTTAATGTCATTTTTGGGGTTGGGGTTTGGGGTTCGGCTCGAGGTGTGAAGCGATTCTGCAGGGGCAAAAGTTGTCTCAGAAATCCCAGATTTGGGATTTTTCCAGGAGTTTAGAACCAAAAAAATCCCTCATCCTTAGGGAAGAGAGGAAATCAGGTTGAAATCCTGGAATTTGCCCTTTTTCCCTGCCTGTCTGAAGTTTTATTAGTGTCAGTTTAGTTTTTTAGTGGCAGTTTAGTTTTTTAGGTTTTTTAGTGTCATTTTTGGGGTTGGGGTTTGGGGTTTGGCTCAAGGTGTGAAGCGATTCTGCAGGTGAGAAAATCATCACAAGAAATCCCAGATTTATTATTTTTCCAGGAGTTTAGAACCAAAAAAATCCCCTCATCCTTAGGGAAGAGAAAAAGCCAAGATGAAATCCTGGAATCTGCCCTTTTCCCTGCCTGTCTGAAGTTTTATTAGTGGCAGTTTAGTTTTTTAGTGGCAGTTTAGTTTTTTAGGTTTTTTAGTGTCATTTTTGGGGTTGGAGTTTGGTGTTCGGCTCAAAGTGTGAAGGATTCTGCAGGGGGGAAAATCATCACAAAAAATCCCAGATTTGGGATTTTTCCAGGAGTTTAGAACCAAAAAAATCCCCTCATCCTTAGGGAACAGAGGAAATCAGGTTGAAATCCTGGAATCGGCCCTTTTCCCCCTTCCTGTCTTGAGTTGTTTTAGTGGCAGTTCAGTTTTTTAGTGGCAGTTGAGTTTTTTAGGTTTTTTAGTGTCATTTTTGGGGTTCAGCTCAAGGAGTGAAGTGATTCTGCAGCGGAGAAAATCATCACAAAAAATCCCAGATTTGGGATTTTTCCAGGAGTTTAGGAACTAAAAATCCTGATCCTTAGGGAGCAGAGGAAAGCCAGGTTGAAATCCTGGAATTTGCCCTTTTTCCCCTTCCTGTCTGAAGTTTTATTAGTGGCAGTTTAGTTTTTTAGTGGCAGTTTAGTTTTTTAGTGGCAGTTTAGTTTTTTAGGGTTTTTAGTGTCAGTTTTGGGGTTCGGCTCAAGTTGTGAAGCGATTCTGCAGGAGAGAAAGTTGTCTCAGAAATCCCAGATTTGGGATTTTTCCAGGAGTTCAGAACCAAAAAACTTCCTCATCCTTAGGGAACAGAGGAAATCAGGTTGAAATCCTGGAATCTGCACTTTTTTCCCTGCCTGTCTTGAGTTGTTTTAGTGGCAGTTTAGTTTTTTAGGTTTTTTTTGTGTCAGTTCAGTTTTTTAGGGTTTTAGTGTCATTTTTGGGGTTGGGGTTTGGGGTTTGGCTCAAGGTGTGAAGCGATTCCACAGGGGAGAAAATCATCACAAAAAATCCCAGATTTGGGATTTTTCCAGGAGTTTAGAACCAAAAAAATCCCCTCATCCTTAGGGAAGAGAAAAAGCCAAGATGAAATCCTGGAATTTGCCCTTTTTCCCTTCTGTCTGAAGTTTTATTAGTGTCAGTTTAATTTTTTAGTGGCAGTTCAGTTTTTTAGGTTTTTTAGTGTCAGTTTTGGTGTTCGGCTCAAGGTGTGAAGCGATTCTGCAGGTGAGAAAATCATCACAAGAAATCCCAGATTTATTATTTTTCCAGGAGTTTAGACCCAAAAAAATCCCTCATCCTTAGGGAACAGAGGAAACCAGGTTGAAATCCTGGAATCGGCCCTTTTTCCCCTTCCTGTCTTGAGTTGTTTTAGTGGCAGTTCAGTTTTTTAGTGGCAGTTTAGTTTTTTAGTGGCAGTTCAGTTTTTTAGGTTTTTTTGTGTCGGTTTTGGGGTTCGGCTCAAGGAGCGAAGCGATTCCACAGGAGAGAAAATTGTCACAGAAATCCCAGATTTGGGATTTTTTCCAGTTTAGGAACAAAATATCCTCATCCTTAGGGAACAGAAGAAGAAGCCAGGTTGAAATATTGGAATCTGCCCTTTTCCCTGCCTGCCTCAAGGTTTTTTAGTGTCAGTTTAGTTTTTTAGTGGCAGTTTAGTTTTTTAGGTTTTTAGTGTCAGTTTTGGGGTTCGGCTCAAGGTGTGAAGCGATTCTGCAGGGGGGAAAGTTGTCTCAGAAATCCCAGATTTGGGATTTTTTCCAGTTTAGGAACAAAATATCCTCATCCTTAGGGAAGAGAGGAAACCAGGCTGAAATCCTGGAATAACCAGGCTGAAATCCTGGAATCTGCCCTTTTTCCCTTCTGTCTGAAGTTTTTTTAGTGTCAGTTCAGTTTTTTAGGGTTTTTGTGTCATTTTGGGGGTTGGAGTTTGGCATTCAACTCAAGATGTGAAGCGATTCTGCAGGTGAGAAAGTTGTCACAAAAAAATCCCCTCATCCTTAGGGAAGAGAGGAAATCAGGTTGAAATCCTGGAATCGGCCCTTTTCCCTTCCTGTCTTGAGTTGTTTTAGTGGCAGTTCAGTTTTTTAGTGTCAGTTTAGTTTTTTAGGTTTTTTTGTGTCGGTTTTGGGGTTCAGCTCAAGGAGTGAAGTGATTCTGCAGCGGAGAAAATCATCACAAAAAATCCCAGATTTGGGATTTTTCCAGGAGTTTAGACCCAAAAAATACCTCATCCTTAGGGAACAGAGGAAACCAGGCTGAAATCCTGGAATTTGCCCTTTTCCCTTCCTATCTGAAGTTTTTTTAGTGTCAGTTCAGTTTTTTAGGGTTTTAGTGTCATTTTTGGGGTTGGGGTTTTGGGGTTTGGCTCAAGATGTGAAGTGATTCTGCAGGTGAGGGATGAGGTGAGAAAGCTGTCGCAGAAATCCCAGATTTGGGATTTTTCCAGGAGTTTAGGAACTAAATATCCTGATCCTTAGGGAAGACAAGAAACCAGATTGAAATCCTGGAATCTGCCCTTTTTCCCTGCCTATCTGAAGTTTTATTAGTGTCAGTTTAGTTTTTTAGTGGCAGTTTAGTTTTTTAGGTTTTTTTTGTGTCGGTTTTGGGGTTCAGCTCAAGGTGTGAAGGATTCTGCAGGAGAGAAAGTTGTCACAAAAAATCCCAGATTTGGGATTTTTCCAGGAGTTTAGGAACTAAATATCCTGATCCTTAGGGAACAGAGGAAACCAGGCTGAAATCCTGGAATCTGCCCTTTTTCCCCTTCCTGTCTGAAGTTTTTTTAGTGTCAGTTCAGTTTTTTAGGGTTTTAGTGTCATTTTTGGGGTTGGGGTTTGGGGTTTCCCTCAAGGTGTGAAGCGATTCTGCAGGTGAGAAAATCACAAAAAATGCCAGATCTGGGATTTCTCTAGGAATTTAGAACCAAAAAAATCCCCTCATCCTTAGGGAAGAGAGAAAGCCAAGATGAAATCCTGGAATCTCTCCTTTTCCCTGCCTGTCTGAAGTTTTATTAGTGTCAGTTTAGTTTTTTAGTTTTTTTAGTGTCATTTTTGGGGTTGCAGTTTGGTGTTCAGCTCAAGGTGTGAAGCAATTCTGCAGGTGAGAAAATCATCACAAGAAATCCCAGATTTATTATTTTTCCAGGAGTTTAGAACCAAAAAAATCCCCTCATCCTTAGGGAACAGAGGAAATCAGGTTGAAATCCTGGAATCGGCCCTTTTCCCCCTTCCTGTCTTGAGTTGTTTTAGTGGCAGTTTAGTTTTTTAGTGGCAGTTTAGTTTTTTAGGTTTTTAGTGTCAGTTTTGGGGTTCGGCTCAAGGTGTGAAGCGATTCTGCAGGGGGCAAAATCATCACAAAAAATCCCAGATTTGGGATTTTTCCAGTAGTTCAGGAACTAAATATCCTGATCCTTAGGGAAGAGAGGAAACCAGGCTGAAATCCTGGAATCTGCCCTTTTTCCCTTCCTGTCTGAAGTTTTATTAGTGGCAGTTTAGTTTTTTAGGGGTTTTTGTGTCGGTTTTGGGGTTGGAGTTTGGGGTTTGGCTCAAGATGTGAAGCGATTCTGCAGGTGAGGGATGAGGTGAGAAAGCTGTCGCAGAAATCCCAGATTTGGGATTTTTCCAGGAGTTTAGGAACTAAATATCCTGATCCTTAGGGAAGAGAGGAAACCAGGCTGAAATCCTGGAATCTGCCCTTTTTTCCCTTCTGTCTGAAGTTTTATTAGTGTCAGTTCAGTTTTTTAGGGTTTTTTGTGTCATTTTTGGGGTTGGGGTTTGGGGTTTCCCTCAAGGTGTGAAGCGATTCTGCAGGTGAGAAAATCACAAAAAATGCCAGATCTGGGATTTCTCTAGGAATTTAGAACCAAAAAAATCCCCTCATCCTTAGGGAAGAGAAAAAGCCAAGATGAAATCCTGGAATCTGCCCTTTTCCCTGCCTGTCTGAAGTTTTATTAGTGTCAGTTTAGTTTTTTAGTTTTTTAGTGTCATTTTTGGGGTTGTAGTTTGGTGTTCGGCTCAAGGAGTGAAGCGATTCTGCAGGTGAGAAAATCATCACAAGAAATCCCAGATTTATTATTTTTCCAGGAGTTTAGAACCAAAAAAATCCCCTCATCCTTAGGGAATAGAGGAGATCTGGTTGAAATCCTGGAATCTGCCCTTTTCCCTGCCTGTCTGAAGTTTTATTAGTGTCAGTTTAGTTTTTTAGTGGCAGTTCAGTTTTTTAGGTTTTTTAGTGTCGGTTTTGGGGTTCGGCTCAAGGTGTGAAGGATTCTGCAGCGGAGAAAATCATCACAAAAAATCCCAGATTTGGGATTTTTCCAGGAGTTTAGGAACTAAATATCCTGATCCTTAGGGAAGACAAGAAACCAGATTGAAATCCTGGAATCTGCCCTTTTCCCTGCCTGTCTGAAGTTCTTTTAATGTCATTTTTGGGGTTGGAGTTTGGGGTTTGCCTCAAGGAGTGAAGCGATTCTGCAGCGGAGAAAATCATCACAAAAATCCCAGATTTAAGATTTTTCCAGGAGTTTAGGAACAAAATCCCCTCATCCTTAGAGAAGAGAGAAAGCCAGGTTGAAATATTGGAATCTGCCCTTTTTCCCTGCCTGTCTGAAGTTTTTAATGTCATTTTTGGGGTTGGAGTTTGGGGATTGGCTCCAGGGCTGAAGCGATTCTGCAGGTGAGAAAATCACCACAAAAAATCCCAGATTTGGGATTTTTCCTGGAGTTTAGAACCAAAAAAATCCCTCATCCTTAGGGAAGAGAGAAAGCCAGGTTGAAATCCTGGAATCTGCTTTTTTTCCCTGCCTGCCTCAAGTTTTTAATGTCATTTTTGGGGTTGGAGTTTGGGCTTTGCCTCAAGGTGTGAAGCAGGTGAGAAAATCATCACAAAAATTCCCAGATTTAGGATTTTTCCAGGAATTTAGAGCCTAAAAAATCCCCCCATCCTCAAGAAACAGAGTTATTTCCATTTTTCCTGCTGAACACAAGGAGAATTCTGGACAAATCAACCTTTAGACAAAAACTCGAGCAATTTATAACCCAAATTTCCAACCACAATTTCCCCAGAACCCCCCCACTATTTTATACCCCTCACATCCCTTTTATAGTTTATATTTTACATTTTATATTTTATATTTTATATTTCACATTTTACATTTCACATTTCACATTTTACATTTTACATTTTACATTTCACATTTTCCATTTTATATTTTACATTTTACATTTCAGATTTTACATTTTACATTTCACATTTCACATTTCACATTTCACATTTCACATTTCACATTTTACATTTTACATTTCACATTCTACATTTCACATTTTACATTTCACATTTCACATTTCACATTTCACATTTTACATTTTACATTTTATATTTTATATTTTACATTTTGTATTTTACATTTTACATTTTACATTTTACATTTTATATTCTATATTTTACATTTTACATTTCACATTTCACATTTCACATTTCACATTTTACATTTCACATTTCACATTTTACATTTTACATTTTATATTTTACATTTTATGTTCTATATTTTACATTTTATATTTTATATTTTATATTTTATGTTCTATATTTTACATTTTACATTTTACATTTTATATTTTATATTCTATATTTTACATTTTATATTTTACATTTTACATTTTACATTTTACATTTTATATTTTATATTCTATATTTTACATTTCACATTTTACATTTTACATTTTATATTTTATATTCTATATTTTACATTTTACATTTTACATTTTATATTCTATATTTTACATTTTATATTTTACATTTTACATTTTATATTTTATATTTTATATTCTATATTTTACATTTTATATTTTACATTTTACATTTTACATTTTATATTCTATATTTTACATTTTACATTTTATATTTTACATTTTATATTTTATATTTTATATTTTACATTTTATATTTTACATTTTACATTTTATATTTTATATTTTATATTCTATATTTTACATTTTACATTTTACATTTTACATTTTACATTTCACATTTTACATTTCACATTTCACATTTCACATTTTACATTTTATATTTTATATTTTACATTTTACATTTTACATTTTACATTTTATATTCTATATTTTACATTTTACATTTTACATTTTATATTTTACATTTTTTCCCATTTTTTTCCAGGGATTTGTGTACAGCTTTTGGGAAGGATGTCCTGAAATTAGTAGAAGCCAGACCCATGATCCACGAGCTGCTAACGGAGGGGAGGAGATCCAAGACGAACAAAACAAAAACCCTCGCGACCTGGGCCACGAAAGAGCTGAGGAAACTCAAAAACCAAGCTTGGTCAGCCTTTTTCCCGAATTTTTCCCACTTAAAAAATCATGGAATTACCTCAGCACAACCTTGGAAGAGTCATAATCTCAAAATTCTAATTTTCCTGGTTTTTGTTGGGGAAAAAAGCTCCATTTTGGGGGTTTTTATTTCATTTTTGGTCCTAAAAAGTTGATTTTTCTCCCCTTATTTTTTTATTTCCTTCTGGGATTTGGGGTGTTGAGGTTTTGTTTTTTGTCTTTTTTTTTTTTAATCCTGGAATTGTTAAATTTGATAAAATCTCCAACCCAAGAGCCACATCCCCACATTTTTAAACACTTCCAGGGCTTTAATTTTTAATTTTTAATTCCCTGAATTCCCTTTTTTTTTCCCTGAATTCCCTTTTTCTCCTGAATTCCCTTTTTCCCCTTAATTAATCCCCTGAATTCCCTTTTCTCTCCTTTTCTGAATTCTCTTTTCTCCCCATTTCCCCCCCTGAATTCCCTTTTTTCATCTCACCTGAATTTCCTTTTTCCCCTTGAATCCCTTGAATCCCTTTTTCCCCCCTGAATCCCCTTTTTTTCCCCATTAATCCCCTTTTTTTCCCATTAATCCCCTTTTTTTCCCATTAATCCCCTTTTTTCCCCTCTGAATTCCCTTTTTCCCCCTTCATTCCTTGAATCCCCTTTTTCTCCCTGGAATTCCCTTTTTTCCCCTCAATCCCCTGAATTCCCTTTTTTCCTGTTAATCCTCTTAATTCCCTTTTTTCCCCTTGATTCCCTGAATTCTCTTTTTCCTCTTAAATTCCCCTTTTCCTCCCTAAATCCCCTTTTTTCCCCCTAAATCCCCATTTTCCCCCCATCTAAATCCCTTTTTCCCCCTGAATTCCTCATTTTCCCCCTAAATCCTCCTTTTTTCCCCCCCAAATCCCCCTTTTTTTCCCCTTTAATCTCAATTTCCCCCTAAATCCCCCATTTTTCCCCCCCATTTTTTTCACTGAATCCCCATTTTTTCCCTTTAATCTCAATTTTCCCTCTAAATCCCATTTTTCCCCTGCCCTCAATCCCATTTCCCCCCATCTAAATCCCCATTTTTCCCCCTAAATCCCCTTTTTTTTTTGCTAAATTCCCCTTTTTCCTCCTAAATCCCCTTTTTTTCCCCTTTAATCTCAATTTTCCCCCAAAATCCCTTTTTTCCCCTGCCCTCAATCCCATTTTCCCCCATCTAAATCCCTTTTCTCGCCTTAAATCCCTTTTTCCCTCTAAATCCTTCTTTTTTTCCCCCTAAATCCCCATTTTTTCCCCTTTAACCTCAATTTTCCCCCCTCTAAATCCCAATTTTCCCCTATCTAAATCCCTTTTTTCCCCCTAAATCCCCTTTTTTTCCCCTTAAATCCCCCTTCTTTCCCCTCTAAATCCTCTTTTTTTTCCCTAAATCCCCTTTTTTCCCCTCTAAATCCTCTTTTTTTCCCCCTAAATCCCCATTTTTTCCCTAAATCTCCATTTTTTCCCCTTAAATCCCCCTTTTTTCCCCTTTAATCTCAATTTTCCCTCTCTAAATCCCATTTTCCCCCATCTAAATCCCTTTTTTTCCCCTAAATCTCCTTTTTTTCCCCTTTAATCTCAATTTTCCCCTCCCTCAATCCCATTCCCCCTCTCTAAATCCCATTTTCCCCCTCTCTAAATCCCATTTTCCCCCCCTCTAAATCCCATTTTTCCCCCTAAATCCCCCTTTTTACCCTAAATCCTCATTTTTTCCCCCAAATCCCCATTTTTTCCCTCTAAATTCCCATTTTTTTCCCCTTTAATTCCAATTTTCTCCCCTAAATCCCCCCTTTTTTCCCCCTAAATCCCCCTTTTTTCCTCTTAAATCCCCCTTTTTTCCCCTCTAAATCCTCTTTTTTCCCTAAATCCCCATTTTTTTCCCCCTAAATCCCATTTTTCCCCTATCTAAATCTCCTTTTTTCCCCCAAATCTCCCTTTTTTCCCCCAAATCTCCCTTTTTTCCCCTTTAATCTCAATTTTCCCCTCTCTAAATCCCATTTTTCCCTCTCTAATTCCCATTTTTCCCCCTCTAAATCCCATTTTCCCTCTCCAAATCCCATTTTCCCCCCTCTAAATCCCATTTTCCCCTCTCTAAATCCCAATTTTCCCCCTCTAAATCCCATTTTCCCCTCTCTAAATCCCATTTTTCCCCTCTAAATCCCATTTTTCCCCTCTAAATCCCAATTTTCCCTCTCTAAATCCCATTTCCCCCTCTCTAAATCCCATTTCCCCCTCTCTAATTCCCATTTTCCCTCTCTAAATCCCATTTTTTCCCCTTTAACCTCAATTTTCCCCTCTCTAAATCCCATTTTTTCCCTTTTTTCCAGATCTGTTACCATTGGGACGACACCTGAGGACCCCCACTGGAAAAAAATGAAAATTCCAACAACGCCAACAACACCGAGAAAAACAAAAAAAAGGAAAAAATCTCCAATTTCCTACAAAACCCCCCAAAAAAAAGTGAGGAGTGAATGGTTGGGAATGCTGAGGATGAGTGAGTGAGGCTCAAAAATCCCAAATTTTGGTGATCTCCCCCTTTCCCAGCATCCAGGAGGGAATTCTGGACCCCCAAAATTCCAAGAAAAACAAAAGAAAAGGGGGAAAAATCCGAATATTCCCAAGAGAGGAGTGAGGGAAACGAGAAAATGAGGGAAAAACGGGGAAAATTGGGATTAAAGTGGTGCTCTGTGAGGGTTTGGCTGCTCGAGAGAGGTGGAAAATGAGGTGAAAACCCAGAAATTCTCATTTATTTGGGAATTTTCATCGATTCGGGAATTTTCCATGGATTTGGGAATTCCCAGGGATTTGGGAATCTCCCAGGGATGAAGCAAAAATCCCAAAAAAGAGAGAAAAAATTAAAAAAAAATGGAATTTCAAGAGGAGTGAGTGTGTGTGAGTGAGGTCATAAATCCACATTCTCAACTTCCCAAAAAAAAAAAAAAATCAGAATTATTCATTGCAGTTTCTTCTCTTTTTTTTCCCAAAACCACCAAAAAAAATGAAGGGAAAAAAAGCTAAAAAAACCCCAAAAAAAAGACAAAAAAATTCTAAAATATTCAAAATTTCAAGTTCAGCTGTTGCATTTCATAACAGGTTCAGGCAGTGAGAGAAGAGGAAAAAAACGTAGAAAAGAAATTAAAAAAAGGCAAAAAAAATTAAATAGAAATTTAAGGAAAGTCGCTTTTTTTAGGGATTTTATTTTTAGGGAATGCTGAATGTTCGGAGCTCTTGGCTTGTCCTTAAATATTCAACTGTGAATGTAAAAAATGGGGGAAAAAAACACAATTTTGGGCTTGCAGGGAATAGAAAAATCCATTTGTCCAGCGAGTTTCAGGCTTGAAAAATTCCAAAAGAATGGGAAAAAGTCAGGAAAAATATTCAAAAATTCAAATTTTTTTTTTTAATTAAAAAGTCAGGAAAAATACTCAAAAATTCAATTTTTTTTTTATTTTTTGGCAAAAAGTCAGGAAAAATATTCAAAAATTCAAATATTTTTTTCTTAAAAATAAAAAAGTCAGGAAAAATATTCAAAAATTCAAATTTTTTTTTATTTTGGCAAAAAGTCGGGAAAAATATTCAAAAATTCAATTTTTTTTTATTTTTTGGCAAAAAGTCAGGAAAAATATTCAAAAATTCAAATTTTTTTTTATTTTGGCAAAAAGGAAAAATATTCAAAAATTCAAATTTTTTTTATTTTGGCAAAAAGTCGGGAAAAATATTCAAAAATTCAAATTTTTTTTAAATATTCAAAAATTCAAATTTTTCTTTTTTAAGAAATAAAAAAGTCAGGAAAAATATTCAAAAATTCAATTTTTTTTTTTTTTTAAATAAAAAAAGTGCTGCGAATTGGGAAAAAGAGATCTCCTGACTGGGATTGTAGCAGAACCCAAATTGTGCCAAAGAATTGAAAAAATAAAAGATAAAACCAGAAATAAAAATATGCACAAAAAAAAGGAAAAATTTGATAAATTCAGGTGATGTTCAGAGAGAAAATTGGACGTGGAAAAAACAAAAAAAACCACAAAAAATGAGATTTAAACTTGTTTATTTGCAATTATTTGGGATTATTTTGCTTTTATTCAGATCAGGCTCGATGTGGTTTTTTGGTCTCTTGCTGCACTCGGAAAATAAAAAAAAAACACGAAGAAAAAAATTAAAAAAGAGGAAAAAAAAAAGGCTAAAAAAAAGAAATTTATATAAAATATATAAATATATAAACTTGAGTTGAGCTGACAACGCCGGCGCTTGTAAAAGGTTTCTATTTTTCCACTGCAGTTGAAGATGAATAAAATGGTGTCAAAATTCCCCAATATTTTCCTTTTTTTTTTTTTTTTTTTGGGATATTCTTGGTTTTTTTCCAGAGGGGAGAAAAAAAAAAAAATTGGGATTTTAAAATTTGAATTTGGGGGTTTTTTTCCCATTAATCCACGAGGAATTTTTGGTTTTGCCGCGTTGGGAGCGGAATTTTTTCCTCTGGTGAAAGGAAATAAATCAAAAAGGGGGGAAAAACAACAGAAAAAATTCAAATTCTTCCTTTTTTTAGGAGGTTCAGGGTTTGGAGATTTGGAATTTTCGCTTCGTTTGCAGCTCTGGAGGTGTCGGGAAAGCTCCTGGGAGGGGAGCAGGAAAACTGGGCAGGATTTAAAAATTGATTTCTTTCAATTTGATTTTATTATTTCATTTTTTTAAATTTTTTTCCTTTATTTTTTCCTTTTTTTTCTTTTATTTTTCTCTTTTTTTTCCTTTCATTTTTCTCATTTTTTTCTTTTTTTCCTTCTTTTTTTATCTTTTCTTTTTCCTTTTTTTTCCCTTATTTATTTTAATTTTTATCTCTTTTTCCCTTCAAATTTCTGTTAATTTTTCCCTTTATTCTTTTTTTTTATTATTATTATTTTTCTCTAAATTTTTCCTTTATTTTTCTTCTATTTTTTCTTGCATTTTTTCCTTGTTCCTATTTTTTTTCTGTTTTCCTTTATTTTTCCTTTTTTATTTATTTTTATTTCCCTTTTTTCTTTATTTTTTTCCACTTCATTTTACTTCCATTTCTTTAAATATTTCACTTTTATTTATTTGAATTTTTTCCATTTTTCTTCACTTTTTCCCTTTTTTTTTCCTCAATTTTTCTTCTTTTTTCAATTTTCTTTGCTTTTTTTTCCCATTTTTCTTTTTTTATTTCTTTTAATTTTTTCCATTTTCCCATTTTTAAATTTCTTTTATTTTTTCCATTTTTCTTCACATTTTTCTTCCTCTTCTCAATTTTTCTTCATTTTTATTTTTTCCAATTTTCTTTTGTTCATTTCTTTTAATTTTTTCTGTTTTTCTTCCTTTTTTTCCAATTTTTTCTTTTATTTTTTCCATTTTTCTTCTCTTTTTTTCCAATTTTTTCTTTTATTTTTTTCTGTTTTTCTTCTTTTTCTTCCAATTTTTTCTTTTATTTTTTTCCATTTTTCTTCTTTTTCTTCCAATTTTTTCTTTTATTTTTTTCCATTTTTCTTCTCTTTTTTTCCAATTTTTTTCTTTTATTTTTTTTCATTTTTCTTCTTTTTTTTCCATTTTTTTCTTTTATTTTTTTTCCATTTTTCTTCTTTTTCTTCCCATTTTTTTCTTCTATTTTTTCCATTTTTCTTCTTTTTTTTTCCAATTTTTTCTTTCATTTTTTCCATTTTTCTTCTTTTTTCCCCCATTTTTTTTCCAATTTTTCCTCTTTTATTTCCCTTTTTATTTTATTTTCAATTTTTATTTTTTCCCCTTTCCTCTTCATATTTTCCCCCAACCCTTCCAATTTATTTTTTTGCTTTTCCAACACTTTTATTTTATTTTATTTTTATTTTTCCCCCCATTTTTCCTCCTCCCCTCCTCCTTTTTTAACCCTTTCCTGCCCCAGCTCGTACAGGGTATCAGAATGTGCCTTCAGTCTCTGCCCCACGCGCAGAACCCACAAAAAACACCCAAAATCACCCAAAATCCACCCAAAATCCGCCAAAAACCATCAAAAACCGCCCAAAATCCACAAAAAACGCCCAAAATTCACCAAAAAACCGCTCAAAATCCACCAAAAACCGCCCAAAATTCACCAAAAACCGCCTAAAATTCATCAAAAATCACCCAAAAACCGCCCCAAATTTACTAAAATCCACCCAAAATCCATCAAAAACCGCCCAAAATTTACCAAAATCATCAAAAACCGCCCAAAATTCACCAAAAATCGCCCAAAGTCCACCCAAAAATCCAAGAAAAATTAAAATTTTCCCGGCCCCGCTCCCATCGCTGCCTTTTGTTCTTTTCATTCGGGGCGGGGGCTGCAAATCCCCGAGGTGGAAATTCAAAATAAACCACAAAAATAAAAAGGAAAATTCATGAAAAAAGTATTAAAAATATCCAAAAAAATGAAAAATAGACAAAAATAAAAATGGAAATAATCGGAATGAATTGGTGGGCGGGAGGAGCCGAGCGGGGCCGGGGCCGGGGCTGGGGCCGGGCCCGCCTGAGGCAGCGCGGAATAAAAACTGAGAGGAGTGAAAAAAATCAAATTAAAACTGCTCCAGACTCGTTATTTGGGGTTTATTTAGGATTGATTTATTTGGGATTTATTTGGGGTTTATTTGGAATTTATTTGGGGTTTATTTGGGATTTTTTTCAGATTTATTTCGGATTTATTTGGGATTTATTTGGGGTTTATTTGGGATTTATTTATTTGGGATTTATTTGGGGTTTATTTGGGATTTGTTTGGGATTTATTTGGGGTTTATTTGGGATTTATTTGGGGTTTATTTGGGATTTATTTAGGGTTTATTTAGGGTTTATTTGGGATTTATTTAGGATTTATTTATATGGGGTTTATTTGGGATTTATTTGGGATTTATTTGAGGTTTTGGGGGCATTTTTAGGGGGTTTTGTTGGTTTTCGGAGGGGCTTTTTTGGGTGGGTTTTTTTGCCTTTTTGGGGATTTTTTGGGGATTTTTGGGGTTTGGGATTTTTTGGGGGTTTCTTTTGGGCTTTTTGGGGTTGTTTTGGGGCTTTTGGAAGGGTTTTTTGGGACCCTTTTGGAGATTTTTTGGGGGCATTTTGGGGTTGGTTTGGGGCTTTTTGGGGATTTCTGGGGGGCTTTTTTGGGGTTCGTTTGGGAGTTTCTGGGCTTTTGGGGAGGTTGGGATTTTGGAAGGGTTTTTTGGGGCTTTTTAGAGTTTATTTAGGCCTTTTGGAGGTTTTTGTGCTTTTGGGGAGGTTTTTGGAAGGGTTTTTGGGACCTTTTTGGGGTTTGTTTTGGGTGCCCTTTTTAGGGGTGGGTTTGGGATTTGCACTTTTTTTTTTGCCTCTTCTGGAGAATTTTTTTTTTTACCTTTTTGGGGCCTTTTTGGGCCGATTTTGGGCCTTTTTGGGGCTGTATCACAAGGAATTTCCTCCTCAAACCAACCCCTCCTCAAAACCCTTCCAGCATCTTTTTTTGGGGCTTTTTGGGGGCGTTTTGGGACTTTTGGGAGGGGAATTTTTTAGGGGGGCTGTGTCCCAAGGGATTTGGTGGTGCTGGAAATTCCGAATTCCTGAGGATTTTGTGCCCCCAGAGACCCCAAATTCCTGGGGGGTCCCAAATTCCCGGGGGGTTCCAAATTCCCAGAAATTCCAAATTCCTAGAGATTCCAAATTCCCAGAAATTCCAAATTCCCGAGGATTCCACATTCCCAGAAATTCCAAATTCCTGAGGATTCCACATTCCCAGAAATTCCAAATTCCTGGAGATTCCAAATTCCCAGAAATTCCAAATTCCTGGAGATTCCAAATTCCCAGAAATTCCAAATTCCCGGGGATTCCAAATTCCCAGAAATTCCAAATTCCTGGAGATTCCAAATTCCCAGAAATTCCAAATTCCCGGGGATTCCACATACCCAGAAATTCCAAATTCCTGGAGGTTTTGGAATCACCACTGGAAATCCCCAAATTCCAGAATATTCAGCTCCATTTGGTTCTTTCAGGATGAATCCCTCATCCCCAACCCCAAAATTTCAGCTCCACCTTAATCAATCAATAATTTATTTAATTATAAATTAATATTTATTTATTTATTTATTTATAATCAATAAATCAGCCAAGGAACCACCCCTGGACTCTCCTCCAGCTCCATAAAAACCCTGGGAAAACCCCGGGTGGGATCCATTTATTCACCTCCTAAATCAGATATTTTAAAAAAAGGAAAAAATAAGGAAAAAAAAAGGAAAAAAAGAAAGAAGGAAAGAAAAAAAAACCCAAACAAACAAACAAAAAAACCAAAAAAAAACCCCAAAAAACCCCCCAAAAAAACCAACAACAACAAAAAAAAACAACAAAGAAGAAAAAGAAAAAGGAAAAAAAAAAGAAAACACTTTTATTTTTATTTTCCCTATTTTTTTTTCATTTTTTTTCCTGCTGTTTCATCTCCCGGGAGCCTCTGCCAGGCTCTGCCCCCGCTCGGAGACGCCGTGGGAGGGGGAACGAGCCGGGAGCGTTTCCTCTCCGGGGGAGCCGGAGGTGACAGCGCTGTCACCAAGTGCCATCTGTGCCACCACCCCGGCCCGGGGACACCGCGATTGCTCCCGGGATTATTCCCGGGATTATTCCCAGGATTATTCCCGGGATCAGCAGCTCCCAGGAGCTCCTGGTGGTCTCAGCTCTGCCCATAATGAGGAGAAAAATCTGATTTTCTTTGGAAAAAGTGAGGGAAAAGGAGCCACGAGTGGATTTTGGAACCCCTGGAGGTGACAGCGCGGTGTCACCAGTGCCATCTGTGCCACCACCCCGGCCTGGGGACACCGCGATTATTCCTGGGATTATTCCCGGGATTATTCCCAGGATTATTCCCAGGATTATTCCCGGGATCAGCAGCTCCCAGCAGCTCCCAGGAGCTGCTGATGGGCTCAGCTCTGCCCTAAAAAAGAAGGAAAATCTGATTTTCTTTGGAAAAAGTGGGGGAAAAGGAATCCCGAGTGGATTTCAGTGCCTCAGAGGTGACAGCGCGGTGTCACCAAGTGCCATCTGTGCCACCACCCCGGCCTGGGGACACCGCGATTATTCCCGGGATTATTCCCAGAATTACTCCCAGGATCAGCAGCTCCACACGTGGATTTACCCAGGAGCTCCTGATGGGGTCAGCTCTGCCCTAAAAAAGAAGGAAAATCTGATTTTCTTTGGAAAAAGTGGGGGAAAAGGAATCCCGAGTGGATTTCAGTGCCTCAGAGGTGACAGCTCGGTGTCACCAGTGCCGTCTGTGCCACCACCTCAGCCTGGGGACACCGCGATTGTTCCCAGGATTATTCCCAGGATCAGCAGATCCTGACTGGGTTTATCCAGGAGCTGCTGATGGGCTCAGCTCTGCCCTAAAAGAGGAAAAAAAGCTGAATTTCCTTGGAAAAGGTGGCAAAAAAATGAGCCATGAGTGGATTTTTGAACCCCCAGAGGTGACAGCGTGGTGTCACCAAGTGCCATCTGTGCCACCGCCCCAGCCTGGGGACACCGCGATTATTCCTGGGATTATTCCCAGGATTATTCCCAGGATTATTCCCGGGATCAGCAGCTCCCAGGAGCTCCCAGGAGCTCCTGATGGGCTCAGCTCTGCCCTAAAAGAGGAGGAAAATCTGATTTTCTTTGGAAAAAGTGGGGGAAAAGGAATCCCGAGTGGATTTCAGTGCCTCAGAGGTGACAGTGTGGTGTCACCAGTGCCGTCTGTGCCACCACCCCGGCCTGGGGACACCGCGATTATTCCCAGGATTATTCCCAGGATCAGCAGATCCTGACTGGGTTTATCCAGGAGCTGCTGATGGGCTCAGCTCTGCCCTAAAAGAGGAAAAAAAGCTGTATTTGCGCCGTGGGTCGCCATTGCTAAGACCCTCGGAGAATTAGGCCATTTGGAATGTTGGGTAGCTAAGCAATCCCGTTTGACTTCTAGGGCCCTATCAAACCTCCTGAAAGATGAGGAAATTACGAGGCAGGCAACCCTCCAGAATCGTGCAGCCATCGATTACCTCCTGCTCCTCCACGGTCACTCGTGTGAGGAGTTTGAGGGGCTCTGCTGCTTTAATTTGACATCTAGGGCCAAGGGAACTCGCGAGGCACTCAAACAAATGGAAAACATGATAGGAGACATCAAGCAAGAATACGGGGACTGGCTCAGTAATTTGTTCAAGGAATGGGGGATCTCGGGTTGGACGGGATCGATTCTTAGAACTGTTCTGTTAATTGTTTTTGTGCTTTTTGTTGCTAGTGCCAGCCTTGGACTAATGAAAAAGATGTTGCAGAATTTGATTTCTTCCTCCACATCACCACTCAAAGCTGAAGTCCACCGAGTAGCCGTTGAAGTAGGCCCAGAGGTGTTCAAGGAGGAGGAGGAAAGCTTCGTTGATGAGGACGAGCAGGCTGAACAGCTTGAAATCATCGTGGAAGAAGTGCGCAGCTTTCCTCGAGAACAATGGCCTACTCAACAGCAGTGGTTTGCAGAATCATACCCACGTTCTGAACACCTGGTGGACCCCCCTCAATTCGGATATCTGAGATAGAACTCACAGGGTCAAAAATAAAAGAAAAGGGGGAGATGTGGTGGTGTGGATGGTTGGACTTTCCCCATTTCAGTATGTTAAACCTCAGTTGGACTCCACAAAGAAAGTTGGGACAGTATAAGCAGGAACAAGCAGGTGCTGTGAAGGACTGTGACAAGGAAAAGAAGGACAGACGAGGGAGAGGATTTAAAGAGAGAGACTTAAGGAAGAAGGAGAGGGTGCTGAAAGAAGGATATAGGAAAGAGGGTTTTGAGGCAGAGAGAAGTTGAAAGATATATGGGTGGTTTACCAAGTAGGAAGGATTTAGATATGTGGAAAAGATGAAAGGCTGGTGGGTCCTATATTGTATGTTCTGCACAATGTTGTATGTTCTGTACACCCCCCCTTAATTGAAATTCATAAGTTCCCCTTGGTCACATGTTACCTTTTCCCCTCTTCCCGCCACTGTGTTATCCCTCCCCTATCCCCTAACTGGTTCAAGGCTTGCAACCCTTCCCCTTATCTCCCAAGTGTCAAGGTTCCATTGGTTGCCGCAAAGAGGGACTCCCATTTCTCCTCCCCTACCCCGAAAGCATATAAGCTGGTGCATTTCTTTGTTCGGGATCCAGTTCCAGTTCAGCCTGGTTCCACTTCGGTCTGGACAGTGCTATGTTGGATTAAAGTTGTGGTTCCTCTGTCTGGCTGGCTGGATCCTCCTTTCTCGCTCTTAGCGCGTCGCTTCAGTTATCCTACTGCCGTTCCGGCCTCTCCCAGGGTCAAGAACCCACAGGGCTGACCCCTTCGTTCCGCTGAGGGGCGGCTCGGATTCCGCTTGCTCCGGTGCCTGGGCTGGCTCGGGGTGAAGCCAAGGGGCTTAGTAGCGGCACCGCGACAGAAAAGGTGGCAAAAAAATGAGCCATGAGTGGATTTTTGAACCCCCAGAGGTGACAGCGCGGTGTCACCAGTGCCATCTGTGCCACCACCCCGGCCTGGGGACACCACGATTATTCCCAGGATTATTCCCAGGATCAGCAGATCCTGACTCTGGGTTTATCCAGGAGCTGCTGATGGGCTCAGCTCTCCCTAAAAGAGGAGGAAAATCAGATTTTCTTTGGAAAAAGCAGAGAAAAGGAGCCACGAGTGGATTTTGGAACCCCCGGAGGTGACAGCGCAGTGTCACCAGTGCCATCTGTGCCACCACCCCGGCCTGGGGACACCACGATTATTCCTGGGGTTATTCCCAGGATTATTCCCAGGATTATTCCCAGGATTATTCCCGGGATTATTCCCAGGATTATTCCCGGGATCAGCAGCTCCCAGGAGCTCCCAGGAGCTGCTGATGGGCTCAGATCTGCCCTAAAAGAGGAGGAAAATCTGATTTTCTTTGGAAAAAGTGGGGGGAAAGAAGCCGCGAATGGATTTTAGAACCCTCTGGAGGTGACAGCGCGGTGTCACCAGTGCCATCTGTGCCACCACCCCGGTCTGGGGACACCGCGATTATTCCCAGGATTATTCCCGGGATTATTCCCGGGATCAGCAGCTCCCAGGAGCTGCTGATGGGCTCAGCTACCCCCTAAAAAAGAAGGAAAATTTGATTTTCTTTGGAAAAAGTGAGGGAAAAGAAGCCACGAGTGGATTTTGGAACCCCCCAGAGGTGACAGCGCGGTGTCACCAGTGCCATCTGTGCCACCACCCCGGCCTACGGGGAAGGTCACAAAGCACTGGAGCAGCCCCCCGGCATCGCTCTCCCGAAATATTCCAGGCCTCCATGGAGGGGAGACTTTGGGATCTCCTGGAATTTCGGTGTCCCATGGGTGCCACCCCCAGTGCCAGGGGGTGACCCCAGCTCAGGGTGCTGGGTGCCCCCCGGGCTCTCCGGGATATCCAAGGCTCCATCCCAGCGCCGGGAAAGGGGATCTGGATCCCAGCTCGAAGTTTTGCTCCCTTTGAGTCTCCTGGTGGCTCCCAAAATCCCGAGTTGGATTTTCCAGCGGTTCCTTTCCCCTGTCGTGACACGAGCCGAGGTCGGGACCGGGATTGCTCCGTGCTGGTCCCTCCCAGCCCGGCCGGGTCCCGCTCAGGGCCCGTCCCGGGGCTGCTCTGCCCTGTCCCGGCTCCTCCAGGGAAGTTTGGGATGTGGGGGTCCCTCGGAGCCCCCCATTCCGGGGCTCTGCTCCCCATCCCCGGGCTCTGCTCCCCATTCCCGGGGCTCTGCTCCCCCTGCCCGGGACTCTGCCCGGGGCTCTGCTCCCCATCCCCGGGCTCTGCCCGGGGCTCTGCTCCCCATCCCCGGGCTCTGCTCCCCATCCCCGGGCTCTGCTCCCCATCCCCGGGGCTCTGCTCCCCATCCCCGGGCTCTGCTCCCCATCCCCGGGCTCTGCTCTCCATCCCCGGGCTCTGCTCCCCATCCCCGGGCTCTGCTCTCCATCCCCGGGCTCTGCTCCCCATCCCCGGGCTCTGCTCTCCATTCCCGGGCTCTGCTCCCCATTCCCGGGGCTCTGCCCCCCATTCCCGGGGCTCTGCCCCCCATTCCCGGGGCTCTGCCCCCCATTCCCGGGGCTCTGCCCCCCATTCCCGGGGCTCTGCCCCCCATTCCCGGGCTCTGCCCCCCATCCCCGGGCTCTGCTCCCCATTCCCGGGCTCTGCTCCCCATCCCCGGGCTCTGCTCTCCATCCCCGGGCTCTGCTCCCCATCCCCGGGCTCTGCTCCCCATCCCCGGGCTCTGCTCCCCATTCCCGGGGCTCTGCTCCACCTGCCCGGGGCTCTGCTCCCCATTCCCGGGCTCTGCTCCCCATTCCCGGGCTCTGCCCCCCATCCCCGGGCTCTGCTCCCCCTGTCCGGGGCTCTGCTCCCCATTCCCGGGCTCTGCTCCCCATTCCCGGGGCTCTGCTCCCCATTCCCGGGCTCTGCTCCCCATCCCCGGGCTCTGCTCCCCCTGCCCGGGGCTCTGCTCTCCATCCCCGGGCTCTGCTCCCCATCCCCGGGCTCTGCCCAGGGCTCTGCTCCCCATTCCCGGGCTCTGCTCCCCATTCCCGGGCTCTGCTCCCCATTCCCGGGCTCTGCTCCCCATCCCCGGGCTCTGCTCCCCATTCCCGGGCTCTGCTCCCCATTCCCGGGGCTCTGCCCGGGGCTCTGCTCCCCATTCCCGGGCTCTGCTCCCCATTCCCGGGCTCTGCTCCCCATCCCCGGGCTCTGCTCCCCATTCCCGGGGCTCTGCTCCCCATTCCCGGGCTCTGCTCCCCATTCCCGGGGCTGTGCTCCCCATTCCCGGGCTCTGCTCCCCATTCCCGGGGCTCTGCTCCCCATTCCGGCCCCTCCGCCGGGCTGGGATGAGGCACTGGAGGGGATTTTGTGCCACTGGGGTCACTCAGAGCCGTGGGTCTGTCCGTGGGTCTGTCCATGCCACTCCAGGGGATCTGCGGGCACAGGGATGGCCCTGACCCCACCCGGGGGGGCAACAGGGGTCTGTCTGTCCGTGGGTCTGTCTGTGCCACTCCAGGCTCTGTCCTGGGCATCTGTGGGCACTGGGATGGTCCTGACCCCTCCAGAGGGGCTGCAGGGGTCTGTCCATGGCATGGATCCGTTCGTGCCATTCCAGGGTCTCTCCTCGGCCACCAGCCCAGCCCTGACCCCCTCAGGGGGGCTGCAGGGGTCCGTCCTTGCCGTGGGCCTGTCCGTGGGTCTGTCCATGGATCTGTCCGTGCCGTGGGTCTGTCCATTGGTCGGTCCGCGCTGTGGCTCTGTCCATGCCGTGGGTCTGTCCATGCCATTCCAAGGAATCTGTGGGCACCGGGCTGGCCCTGACCCCTCCAGAGGGGCTGCAGGGGTTTGTCCGTGCCGTGGATCCATCGGTGCCATTCCAGGGTCTCCCCTCGGGCACCAGCCCAGCCCTGACCCCCTCAGGGGGGCTGCAGGGGTCTGTCAATGCCAAGGGTCCGTCCTTGTCATTCCAAGGGATCTGTGGGGACTGGGATGGCACTGACCCCTCCAGGGGGCTGCAGGGGTCCGTCCGTGCCGTTCCAGGGTCTCTCCCTGGGCACCAGCCCGGCCCTGACCCTCCAGGGGGCTGCAGGGGTCCGTCCGTGCCGTGGGTCTGTCCTTGCTGTGGGTCTGTCTGTGCTGTGGGTCTGTCCATGGCATGGATCAATCCGTGCCATTCCAGGGTCTGTCCCTGGCCACCAGCCCGGCACTGACCCCCTCAGGGGGGCTGCAGGGGTCTGTCCGTGCCATTCCAGGTCTCTCCCTGGGCATCAGCCTGGCACTGACCCCGCTGGGGGGGCTCAGGGGTCTGGTTGTGCCATTCCAGGGGATCTGTGGGCACCGGGCTGGCCCTGACCCCACCTGGGGGGCTGCAGGGGTCCGTCCGTGCCGCTCCAGGGTCTCTCCCTGGACCCCAGCCTGGCCCTGACCCCGCTGGGGGGGCTGCAGGGGTCTCTCCGTGCCGCTCCAGGGTCTCTCCCTGGCCCCCAGCCCAGCCCTGACCCCCCCAGGGGGGCTGCAGGGGTCTGTCCGTGCCGCTCCAGGGTCTCTCCCTGGCCCCCAGCCCAGCCCTGACCCCCCCGTCCCCGGGGGTCTGTCCCCGGGAGCCCCCGGCAGCCGCGGCTCTAAAGGAGAGCAGCTATAAATAACCGAGCGCAGCACGGGAAAAGCTGTAATTCCATCATGGAAGCGGCTCCGGGAACAATCCAGGGAATAAAATAAAATAAAATAAAATGTTCGGGGAGGGAGAGGAGGGGGGGCTCGGGGGGCGGGGGCAGGGGGGGAGCCCAGCCCCCACCGCCGGGGCCGCCGCTCCGCCATGCCGGCGCCCCCCGGGGATGGAGGCCGAAGCCCCCCGGCCCCGCCGCCACCCCCGGGGGGCTCCTCCGGCCACGGGAGGGGTCCGGGGGTGGCGGTGCCGCTCCCGGGGCAGCCCCGGGAGGGGTGTGGGGGTCCGGGCCTCCGGTTGGTGTGAGCCCCCCGGAGCATCACCGGCCCCGGCCGTGCCCCGGAGGGGGGGTCGCAGCCCCGGGGGCGGCCCCGGCGCGTGGCGGGGGAGGGGCTGGCGGCCGCCCGGTGCCCACGTGGTTCGTCGGTGTCTCCGGAGCGGAAGAAAACGGCGGCGGGGCCGGGGCTGCGGCGGGGACCGGGAACGGGAACGGGAGCGGCGGCGGCGGGACCCGGCGGGGCGGGGACGGAGCCGCATCCCGGCGGGCGCCGCCGCAGCGCAGCAGCAGCGCCGGTGAGTGCGGGGCCTGGGCCGGGGGACAGCGGGAGGGGCCGGGGGACGCGCACCGGGCTGCCCCCGCCCCACCGGGCCTGTCCTCTCCCGCCTCAGCGCGACCCCAGCCCCGGCGCCGGCCCCGTCTCCTCCCGCCGCCTTCAGCAGCCCCGCTTCGTCCTCATCTGCGGCTCCATCCTCATCCTCATCCCCGGCTGGATTCGCATCTTCATCCCTATCCCCGGTGCCGTGCCCGTCTCCACCCCCTGTTCCATCCCGCTTCCATCCCCATCCCTGCTCCGTCCCCATCCCCATCCCTGCTCCATCCTCATCCCCATCCCTGCTCCATCCTCATCCCCATCCCTGCTCCTTCCTCATCCCCATCCCTGCTCCATCCTCATCCCCATCCCTGCTCCTTCCTCATCCCCATCCCTGCTCCATCCTCATCCCGGCTCCCTCCTCATCCTCAGCCCGTCCCGGCTCCGCCCCGGACCCCTCCTGCGTTTCCGTCCCCGCCGACCCCCGGCGCGGTGCGGCCCCGGGCTGGGGGCGGGGGGCCCGGGCGGTACCGGGCCGGGCCGGGGGCGTCCCGGAGGCTCCTGGGCTGCCGCAGGCCGGACCCCCCCACCCGCTCACCCAATTGCGACCCCCGCCCGCGCTCCCCCGAGCACCGGGCCCGGCTCCTGGCTCGGGGCCGCGCTCGACCCGTCCCCCTCTCCCCGCCGGTTCCCCTCCGGTTCTCCCCCGGTTCTCCCCCAGTTCTCCCCTGGTTCCCCCCCGGCTCTCCCCCGGTTCCCCCTCCGTTTCTCCCCCGGTTCCTCCCCGGTTCCCCCCCGGTTCTCCCCCCGGTTCTCCCCCAGTTCTCCCCCAGTTCTTCCCCCGGTTCTCCCCCGGTTCTCCCCCCAGCCCCTCCCCGAGCCCCCCCAGCCCCTCAGAACCGGGGCAGTGCCCGGGGGGTCCCGGCAGTGAGGAGGGGGCTCGTCCCGGCCAGGGTCGGGGCAGGGGGGGCTGCCCCGGGCCGGCTCCCACCCAGGGCATCCTCCCGACCCCCAAGAGGCTTTTTGGGAAAAGGCCAAACCTTGTCCCCAACCCAGGCGGGTGCCAGCGGCCCGGCAGCATCCACAGCCTGGCACATCCTGTCCCTGTCCCCATCCCTGTCCCCATCCCTGTCCCCATCCCCATCCCTGTCCTCATCCCCATCCCATTCCTGTCCCCATCCCTGTCCCCATCCCTGTCCCCATCCCTGTCCCCATCCCCATCCCTGTCCTCATCCCCATCCCATTCCTGTCCCCATCCCTGTCCCCATCCCTGTCCCCATCCCTGCCCCCATCCCTGTCCCCGTTCCCTCGGCCCGGCCGGGCCCTCCGGCGCTGTCCCAGTCCCGGGACAGTCCCAGCCCCGTTTTTGCCTTTTTTTTCCCCAGGGATTTTTAGGCCTGGAGGAGGCGCCGGAACCCGACGAGAGCAGCTCCGCCTCCCGCCGGTGCGGAGCTCCCACACCTGAGACACACCTGAGACACAGCTGTGACACACCTGAGACACACCTGTGACACACCTGAGACACACCTGTGACACACCTGAGACACACCTGAGACACACCTGAGACACGTCTGCGACACACCTGCGACACGCCTGAGACACACCTGTGACACACCTGAGACACAGCTGTGACACACCTGAGACACACCTGTGACACACCTGTGACACGCCTGAGACACGCCTGAGACACACCTGAGACACACCTGAGACACACCTGAGACACAGCTGTGACACACCTGAGACACACCTGAGACACACCTGAGACACGCCTGCAACACGCCTGCGACACGCCTGAGACACACCTGAGACAAGTCTGCGACACGCCTGAGACACACCTGAGACACACCTGAGACACACCTGAGACACACCTGAGACACGCCTGCAACACGCCTGCGACACGCCTGAGACACACCTGAGACACGCCTGAGATACACCTGAGACACACCTGAGACACGCCTGCGACACGCCTGAGACACGCGTGCGACACGCCTGAGACACGCCTGAGACACGCCTGAGATACACCTGTGACACATCTGAGACACACCTGTGACACGCCTGTGACACGCCCGTGCCCGCGCCGCAGCCCTGCCCAGCCCGCGCTGCCTCGCCCCGCGCCTGGGGCCCGCTGCAAGGCAGGTGTCACAGCGGGGTGGGGAAACTGAGGCAGCAGGGACAGCCCTGGGCCAGCTTGGGGACACCCAGCTGCCACCAGGCCCCGAGTGTTGGGGACAAAGATGGCGCTGTCACCGCTGTGCCTCCGCTGGCAGGGCCTGGGAACCCCCCAGGGCTGCGGGGATCTTAATTTTGGCAGGGTCACCAGAGCTTTGGGAGCCTCATCTCGGCTTTGGGGGTGCCTCAGTTTCCCCGGGGGGTGCTGGCAGTGTCCCCCCTGCCCGAGCAGAGGTGTCCCCTCTGCCAGGGCCCCGGGGTGGAGTTCAGACCCCTGCAGGGGCCGGGGGTCTGTCCCTGATTTATTCCCCGTGTCCCAGCTGGGGGCTCCCCCCGGGACCCCCGGGACCCCCAGGCCGAGGGGGCCGCGCTGTCCCCCCCGTTCCGTCACCCTGCGGGTCTCTCCTCCCTCTGCCGCCTTTGTGCCGTGAATTATTCGTGACTCCCTGATCTCCGCCGAGCCGGGGCCGCCCCGGGGCCCGCGGGGTCCCTGCCCGGGACAGGGGGGCAGCGCCGGGCTGGGCTGGGGGGGTTGGAGCCGCTTCTCCCACCGGGAACCATCCCGGGAGCCACCGGAGCCGCTTCTCCCACCGGGAACCATCCCGGGAACCACCCCGAGAACCACCCCGGGAACCATCCCGGGAGCCACCGGAGCCCCTTCTCCCACCGGGAACCATCCCGGGAGCCACCGGAGCCCCTTCTCCCACCGGGAACCATCCCGGGAGCCACCGGAGCCCCTTCTCCCACCGGGAACCATCCCGGGAGCCACCGGAGCCCCTTCTCCTACCGGGAACCATCCCGGGAACCACCGGAGCCCCTTCTCCCACCGGGAACCACCCCGGGAACCACCGGAGCTGCTTCTCCTACCGGGAACCATCCCGGGAGCCACCGGAGCCCCTTCTCCCACCGGGAACCATCCCGGGAACCATCCCGGGAGCCACCGGAGCCCCTTCTCCCACCGGGAACCATCCCGGGAACTATCCCGGGAGCCACCGGAGCCCCTTCTCCTACCGGGAACCATCCCGGGAGCCACCGGAGGCGGCGGCTCGGGGCAGTCCCGGTGACCGCGGGTCCCGGTGCGGGGCGGGCGCTGCGGCAGAGCGGGCCGGGCGGGCTGGGGTCCCCCGGGAGGGGCTGGGGTCCCCCGGGAGGGGCTGGGGTCCCCCGGGAGGGGCCGGGACAGCGCCGGGAGCTGCGAGCGGCAGCTCCGGTATTTAGGGCACGGCGTGGGAGGCCGGGAAGCGGCTCCCGTGCGGCGCGGGGCGGCGGCAGCGGCACCGGACGCTATTTCTGGTGCTCGTTTCCCGGGAGGGGACGCCACGAAAGTCACCGTGTCCCCACCCCGGGGGGCGATCGCTGCTCCCACCCTCGTCCCCGTGGAGGCTGGGGGGGTGTCCGTGCCCCCTTTCCTCGGTGGGGCGGAGGTGGCGATGGCACGGCCAGTGTCCCTTTGTCACCAGCGCGGGGTTGGAGCCGCTGCTGGTGGCGGCTCCTGGCGGTGTCACCCGCTGTCACCGGGACGGGCTGAGCCCCCGCAGAGCCCGCTGTGACCCACGGGGCTGCCCCAGCCCGGATCCCAGCCCAGATCTTAGCCTGGATCCCAGCCCGGATCCCAGCCCGGATCCCAGCCCGGATCCCAGCCAGGATCCTCCCCCAGCCTGGATCCCACCCCAGACCGGATCCCACCCCAGCCCAGCCCAGCCTGGATCCCAGCCCAGCCCCAATCCCAGCCCGGACCCCAGCCCAGATCCCAGCCCGGATCCCAGCCCGGATCCCAGCCCGGATCCCAGCCCGGATCCCAGCCCAGCCTGGATCCCAGCCCAGATCCCAGCCTGGATCCCAGCCTGGATCCCAGCCTGGATCCCAGCCCAGCCTGGATCCCACCCTGGATCCCAGCCTGGATCTTCCCCCAGCCTGGATCCCAGCCCGGATCCTGCCCCAGCCCAGATCCCACCCCAGCTGCCCCACAGCCACCCCAACCCCGTGCCAGCCCCGGTGTCACGCGTGTCCCCGGTGTCCCCGCAGGCAGGACATGGACTCCATGTTCGAGGACGACATCAGCATCCTGACGCAGGAGGCGCTGGGGCCGGACGAGGACTGGCTGGACAGCCCCAACACCGACCTGTCGGGGGAGATGTGCTCGGCCTCGCACTTCGCCCTCATCACCGCCTACGACGACATCAAGAACCGCCTGACGGCGCTGGAGAGGGAGAACTCCACGCTCAAGCGCCGCCTCAAGATGTACGAGGTCAAGGTGAGGGGTCGGGGGGAGCCCGTGGGGGGCGTGTGGGGCCGGGGGGTCCCCGCTGACCGCCCCTGCCCCCCGCAGTACCCCCTGATCGGTGAGTTTGGCGAGGAGCACATCTTCTCCCTCTACGAGGCCAAGGAGAACTCGCTGCTCAAGAGCGAGAAGGCGTCGCTGCAGCAGCAGCTCAACCAGTTCCAGCACGAGGTGAGCGGGAAAGGGGGACTGGGGAGGGGGTTTGGGGGGTCCCTGAGCCAGCCAGACCCCCCCAAATCCCCTCCACTTTCCCCCCTGGCAGCTGCAGAAGAGCAAAGAGCGGGAGGAGCAGCTGGAGGAGATGATCCAGGCGTACGAGAAGCTGTGCGTGGAGAAGGCGGACCTGGAGAGCGAGCTGGGAGAGATGGTGGGTGACAGCCAGGACAGCGGGGTTTCCTTTCCTTTCCTTTCCTTTCCTTTCCTTTCCTTTCCTTTCCTTTCCTTTCCTTTCCTTTCCTTTCCTTTCCTTTCCTTTCCTTTCCTTTCCTTTCCTTCCCTTTCCTTCCCTTTCCTTCCCTTCCCAAACCTTCCCTTCCCTTCCCAAACCTTCCCTTCCCTTCCCAAACCTTCCCTTCCCTTCCCAAACCTTCCCTTCCCAAACCTTCCCAAACCTTCCCAAACCTTCCCAAACCTTCCCTTCCCAAACCTTCCCTTCCCAAACCTTCCCAAACCTTCCCTTCCCAAACCTTCCCAAACCTTCCCTTCCCAAACCTTCCCAAACCTTCCCAAACCTTCCCAAACCTTCCCTCCCCTCCCCTCCCCTCCCCTTCCCTCCCCTCCCCTCCCCTCCCCACTGCAGGGGCCCGTGGTGTCCCCGTCTTTGGGGGCGCAGGGCTGGGGGGGCCGTGGCGTTTGGGCCACCCTGGGGGTTTTAGGGATTTTAGGGATTTTAGGGATGCTCCAATTTATCCATTTTCACACTCCCGAGATGATCCCGGCTCTGGTCCACCCCCGGCTCCCCTCTCCTCTGCCCGGCCACTGTCACCGGACTGCGACCCCCCAAAATCGACCCCCCAAAATCGACCCCCCAAAATCGACCCCCCAAAATCCAGCTGTGGGGGTTGGGGTGGGGCAGTCTGAGCCCCTCAGAGGGGACACAGCTCGGCCGTGGCTCAGCCCCGTCCCCTCCGTCCCCTCCCCTGCAGCGGGCGCTGGTGGAGACGCACCTGAGCCGCATCCGGAGCTTGGAGCAGCAGCTGCGGCAGCGCGACGGCGGCGCCTTCCCCGGCCTGGGCGCTCAGGACGTGCCTTTCATCGCCCTGCACCCCAACCCCGGCCTGAGCCACGGTGAGCTGCGCCCTCCCCGGCCCCCGAGCCCCCCGGAGCCCCCCGGAGTCCCCCGGAGCCCCCCGGAGCCCCCGGACCCCCCGGAGCCCCCCGAGCCCCCCGGAGCCCCCCAGAGCCCCCTGGACCCCCCGGAGCCCCCGGAGCCCCCCGGAGCCCCCCGGAGCCCCCCGGGGCTGAGCCGAGCCGTGCCCGCAGTGCTGGAGCGCGCCGGGGGCTGGCAGAGCCGCGGGCTGGAGGCCGAGCTGGAGGCGGCGCGCCAGGAGAACCAGCGCGCCCAGCACCGCGAGGAGCACCTCAAGGCCGAGTGCGAGAGGCTGCAGGCGGAGCTGAAGCACCTGCAGGACACGCGGGAGCAGGTGAGGGGCGGGGGCGGGCCTGGGGACCACCCCCGGTTCAGGGTGGGGGTCTGGGTGCTGAGAGGTTTCTGGGATCAGTTATGGGGCAGGGTCTGACCCCTCAGGACCCCTCCCCGCACCCAGGGTGGGAATTTGGGTGCTGAGGGGTGTCTGTGATCAGCTGTGGGGCAGGGTCTGACCCCCAGGACTCCTCATTCCCAGTGGGTGGGGGTCTGGGTGCTGAGGGATGTCTGGGAGCAGGAATGGGGCAGGGTCTGACCCCCAGGACCCCTCCCCATGCCCGAGGTGGGGGTCTGGGTGCTGAGGGGTGTCTGGGATCAGTTGTGGGGCAGGGTCTGACCCCCAGGACCCCTCCCCATGCCCGAGGTGGGGGTCTGGGTGCTGAGGGGTGTTTGGGAGCAGGAACAGGCAGGGTGTCACCCCCAGGACCCCTCCCCATGCCCAGGGTGGGGGTCTGGGTGCTGGGAGGTGTCTGGGATCAGTTGTGGGGCAGGGTCTGACTCCCAGCACCCCTCATTCCCTGGGTGGGGGTCTGGGTGCTGAGGGGTGTCTGATCTCCCCAGGAACAGGAATGGGGCCGGGTCTGACCCCAAAGGACCCCTCCCCATGCCCAGGGTGGGGGTCTGGGTGCTGAGAGGTGTCTGTGAGCAGGAACGGGCAGGGTCTGACCCCCAGGACCCCTCCCCAGGCCCGAGGTGGGAATTTGGGTGCTGAGGGGCATCTGGGATCAGTTGTGGGGCAGGGTCTGACCCCTCAGGACCCCTCCCCATGTCCAGGGTGGGGGTCTGGGTGCTGAGGGGTGTCTGGGAGCAGGAATGGGGCAGGGTCTGACCCCCAGGACCCCTCCCCGTGCCCAGGGTGGGGGTCTGTGTGCTCAGGAGTGTCTGGGTAATGGGGCAGGGATGGCTCTGGGGATCACCCCCAGTCCTGAGTGGGAATTTGGGTGCTGGGAGGTGTCTGGGATCAGTTGGGGGGCAGGGTCTGACCCCCAGGACCCCTCCCCGTGCCCAGGGTGGGGGTCTGGGTGCTGAGGGGTGTCTGATCTCCCCAGGAACAGGAACGGGGCCGGGTCTGACCCCACAGGACCCCTCCCCATGCCCGAGGTGGGAATTTGGGTGTTTAGGGGTGTCTGTGATCAGTTATGGGGCAGGGTCTGACCCCCAGGACCCCTCTCCATGCCCAGGGTGGGAATTTGGGTGCTGAGGGGTGTCCATGAGCAGGAACAGGGCAGGGTCTGACCCCCAGGACCCCTCCCCGTGCCCGGGCTGGGGGTCCTGGTTCTGACCGGGGCTCTGCCGTCCCCAGGAGCAGTCGGAGCGGGACATGGCCTGGGTGAAGAAGGTGGGCGACGACCAGTAAGTGCTGGGAGGGGACTGGGCCGGGACTGGGGGAGCCCCGCGCTGGCAGGGAGGGGTGGGGACACCCGGCACCGGCTGTGGGGCACCACGGGGTGTCCCCGCATTGAAGTGCGGCAATGGGGGGGATCCCGCACCCCAAAATCACCCGGTGAGCCCCGGGGGTTTGGAGCTGAGCAGGGCTGCGGGCACGGGGTGCCCGGTGCTGAATGTCCCCATGGCCGGTGCCCGGTGCCGAATGTCCCCATGGCCGGTGCCCGGTGCTGAATGTCCCCATGTCCGGTGCCCGGTGCTGAATGTTGTCCCCGTGCCCGGTTCCCAGTGTCCGTGCCTTGTCCCAGTGCCCGGTTCCCATTCCCGGTGTCTGTACCTTGTCCCAGTGCCCCGTTCGGTTCCCGGTGTCAGTGCCTTGTCCTGGTGCCCGGTTCCCATTCCCGGTGTCCGTGCCTTGTCCCGGTCCCGGTGTCGGTGCCTTGTCCCAGTGCTCGGTGTCCGTGCCTTGTCCCAGTGCCCCGTTCGGTTCCCGGTGTCCGTGCCTTGTCCCGGTGCCCGGTTCCCATTCCCGGTGTCGGTGCCTTGTCCCAGTGCCCTGTTTGGTTCCCGGTGTCGGTGCCTTGTCCCAGTGCCCGGTTCCCATTCCCGGTGTCGGTGCCTTGTCCCAGTGCCCGGTTCCCGTTCCCGGTGTCCGTGCCTTGTCCCAGTGCCCGGTTCCCGTTCCCGGTGTCCGTGCCTTGTCCCGGTGCCTGTTCCCGGTCCCGGTGTTGGTGCCTTGTCCCGGTGCCCGTTCCCGGTCCCGGTGTCGGTGCCTTGTCCCGGTGCCCGGTGCCGGCTCGGTGCTGCCTGCAGAGGGCACTGACGGCTCGCGGCTGCCGAGCGAGAGACACCGAGCGGCACCGAGTGGCACCGGGAGTCACCGAGTGGCACCGGGGTCACCGAGTGGCACCAGGGGTCACCGAATGGCACCAGGGGTCATTGAGCGGCACCGAGTGGCACCGGGGTCACCAAGTGGCACCTAGGTGGTGGCAACCCTAACCCTAACCCCAAACCCCCAGCGGTGCCACCAAGGTGGTGGCAGTGTCCCCAAACCCCCAATGGTGGCACCGAGGTGGTGACAGTGTCCCCAGACCCCCAGTGGTGGCACCAAGGTGGTGACAGTGTCCCCAAACCCCCAATGGTGGCACTGAGGTGGTGGCAGTGTCCCCAAACCCCTCAAACCCCAAATAATGACACCAAGGTGGTGACAGTGTTCCCAGAACCCCAGTAGTGGCACCGAGGTGGTGGCAGTGTCCCCAAACCCCTCAAACCCCTGGTGGTGGCACCGAGGTGGTGACAGTGTCCCCAAACCCCTCAACCCCCCCAACCTCCTGGAGCAGATCCGGGCCCTTCCCCGGGGGGCTCCTGCCTCTCCCTCCCCCTCCTTAATTCCCTTTATTTCCATAAAATTCTCTTTATTTCCATAAAATTCCCTTCATTTCTGTAAAATTCCCTGTATTTCCATAAAATTCCCTTCATTTCTGTAAAATTCCCTTCATTTCTGTAAAATTCCCTTCATTTCTGTAAAATTCCCTTCATTTCCTTAAAATTCCCTTCATTTCCATAGAATTCCCTTCATTTCCTTAAAATTCCCTTTATTTCTGTAAAATTTCCTTTATTTCCATAAAATTCTCTTTATTTCTGTAAAATTCCCTTCATTTCCTTAAAATTCCCTTTATTTCCATAAAATTCCTTTCATTTCCATAAAATTTCCTTCATTTCTGTAAAATTCCCTTCATTTCCTTAAAATTCCCTTCATTTCTGTAAAATTCGCTTAATTTCTGTAAAATTCGCTTAATTTCTGTAAAATTCCCTTCATTTCTGTAAAATTCCCTTCATTTCCTTAAAATTCCCTTCATTTCCATAGAATTCCCTTTATTTCCTTAAAATTCCCTTCATTTCCTTAAATTTCCCTTCATTTCTATAAAATTCCCTTTATTTCCTTAAAATTCCCT